>NC_133370.1:48754868-48831782 GCF_049309525.1 Garra rufa | reverse complement strand
CTTTGTAAATCTTTCTTTTGTTTATCTCTCATCACATTTATCCTCGTCGCTGAAGATGCCTTTCTCACAGATTGTCTGCCGGCGTATGAAGACCGAGCCTCCGTGCGGTCCAGGTTCACGAAGCAGTCATATAAATCTCTAGCTGGGATCAGGCTTCGCTGTGTGGGCTGAAACGACCAGGTTCCTCTCTGCAGTAGTCGAGGTCCAGCTGGCCGCGAGGCCTGAAAGATGTGTTTGTTGTCGAGTCAGTGTGGCCATCTGGGTATAGACCTCCGGTCAGCGCTTTGCAGAAGTGAGCGTGGCGTCGGCTGCCAGAAAAAACACTAATAAAGCAAGAAGAGCGTTCTATGGCCGCCTCTCCCCCTCAAAAGATGGATTTCCTTGCCGTAATGATATTCGGGAGGGTGTGGGAGGGATTTGGACGAGGTGGTGGACGCTTTCCATTCTTTTTTATTTTTAATCTCTTGTCATGGTTTGTATGGCCATCTCCATACAAACAAAAAAACAACATGTCCAAAGTGGTTGGGAGAAGGAAACAAAGAAAGAGAAAACAGCAGGCAAGAATGCAGACATTTTTTTATTGACTCAACTGATACAACCCTCAAAAACCTAGGAAGGCACATCAAACTTATTAATATTGACTAACAGAGTCAATCTGCTAAATACTTTACCAAGCTCTCGGCAGTAATAATAAATACTGTTCGTTTGCAGTACATTTTATATTAAATGTTTATAGACAAATTATAAATGACAAAAAGTAAGCAAATATTACATAGGAAATAAGGTAATACATTTACAGTTTATGCTTCTCATAAGCAATGATAATATAATTTGTATATAAAATAAAAATAAAATGACAAAAATAAATTAACCAAATCATTGAAATATAGACAATACTGTATGTAATTAAGTAATACAATTATTGAGGTTATTATAAGGTGTATTAGCAATATATATTTTGAGTTAATTGTTTATTAAATTCAAATAAATACAGTAATACATTTACTAAGGCTTAAATTTTTTAAGCGATAATGAGATATATTTTATATGAAATGTTTACATAATTCTAATAAAAATGCATAACTGAAATAGAAAAAAATATTAAATTAAGTAGTATTAATTGAGATATATGCATTTAATGATGGATGCACACGAGAAGCAACAACACTGCAAAAAATGTTTTTCTTACTTACTTTTTTTTTTGTCTTCTTTCCAGCCAAAATATAACAATTCTTAAATCAAGACGGATTTTTTAGACAAGTAAAAATTATTTTCTTGTTTTCAAAATCAAGTCAAAGTTAAGTGAGTTGCTTGGTACTAGCAAAATAATCAGCCAATGGGGTAAGACAAATAATCTTATTACAAACAGAAAACAAGGTTATTTTTCTTACCCCATTGGCAGATTAATTTAGCTTGTTTCAAGCAAAAACACACTCAATTTTGACTTTTTTTTTTTTCTGAAAACAAAATAATTTGTACTTGTCTAGAAAGTCCTTCTTGATTTAAGAATTTTTAGATATTTTGGCTGGAAACAAGACAATTTTTATTTAGAAAAAGCAAGAAAAGCATTTTTTTTGCATTGAAGAAATTAAAATTGCCACAGGTAACCAATCTCACAGTTTGAAGTGGCTTTGGGATTTTTCTATTTCCAATAACACCACATTTTTTGATATTATATCAAATATATGACATATAATATTCATAGGAGTTTAAATGTGATGAGCACTCAATAGGAATGAAGCATTTGAGGCTTTAAGTAGCAATAACTGAATTACATTTACTCAACACCTCTAAAACTAGAATCAGCTGAAGTTCAGAGTAAAGCACAGAATTGTAACTGTAGCTCTTCTGCAGAAATCATTTGTAAAGCAGCACCAGTGCTCCATCCGCTGGGAAAATGACAACGCAATGCACAAAATCAATAAGAGACACATTTACAGTACACTTATAATTTCACAAAAGCATTAAGGAGGATCACAGGACACTGATGAGATGTTTTATAATGTTTTTGAAATAAGTCTCTTCTGCTCACCAAAGCTGTGTTTATTTGCTCAAAAATACAGTAAAAACATTAATACTTTGAAATATTATTACACTTTCAAATAGCTGTTTTCTATGTGAATATCTGTCAAAATGTAATTGATTCCATGTGATCAAAGCTAAATAGGATATGTTTTATTTTTCAGGATTCGCAGCTGGATAGAAAGTTCAGAAGAACGGCAAAATATATACTGTATATTTTTTTGTATTGCCTTCAAAGTGTAATTTGTTTCTGTGAAATGAAGCTATTTCTACCAGATATGACCCTTGAAGTGACTTTTGACTAGAATAAAATTAGTTAATATAGATGTTACATCTTTTTAGGATACAGAACATTTTAATAGCATGTAAAAAAGTTTACAAAGCAGTCAGTTGTTCACACTTGATCAGCGTTGGGGAAAGTTACTTAGGAAAGTAAAAGTAATGAATTACTCCATTAAAAAAATAAAAATAAATAATAATTGCATTACTTAGATATCTTTATGAAAAGTAATGCATTATGATACTTTTGCATTGCTTTGTGTCACCTGGGCTGGATTTGCTTATTTGTTTTTCAATAACAAAATAGCCTAAAGTTATATTTTTGGCAACTTTAAAGTAAAGTAACTGACATGAAAAAGTAACTGGAAAATGACTGGCGTTATTTGTTTGATAAAGTAACATTCCCAAACATTTATGACTATCAGCAATGTTGAAAACAATTGTGCTGCCCAATATTTTTGTGGAAACTAAGATAAATTTTGTTTTTTGAGGATTCACAGATGAATAGAAAGTTCAAAAGAACAGCATTTATTTGAAATAGACATAATGCCTTCAAAGTGGGATTTGTTTCTGTAAAATGAAGCCATCTCTACCAGATCTGACCCTTGAAGTGACTTTTGACTGGAATAATATAGACGTTATACTGCAAAAAAATCTTGTTTCCAGCCAAAATATCTACAAATTCTTGAATCAAGAAGAATTTTCTAGACAAGTAAAAATGATTTTCTTGTATTAATAAAAACAGGTCAAAATTAAGTGAGTTTTTGCTTAGAACAAGCAAAATAATCTGCCAATGGGGTAAGAAAAAAAATCTTATTTCAAACAGAAAACAAGATTATTTTTCTTACCCCATTGGCAGATTATTTTGCTTGTTTCAAGCAAAAATGCACTTAATTTTGACTTATAATTAATAATAACAATAATTTTTACTTTTCTAGAAAATCCTTCTTGATTTAAGAATTTGTAGATATTTTGGCTGGAAACAAGACAAAAAAAATCTAAGCTAGAAAAGCATTTTTTGCAGTGTACATCTTTTTAGGATTCAGAACATTTTAATAGCGTGCAAAAAGATTTAAAAGTCAGTCACACCTGATGTTCACACATGATCAGCGTTGGGGAAAGTTTCTTATAAAAGTAATGCATTACAATATTGTTTTACTCCGTTAAAAAAGTAACTATTTACATTACTTAGTTATCTTTATGAAAAGTAATGCATTATAATACTTTTCCATTGCTTTGTGTCACCTGGGCTGGATTTGCTTATTTGTTTTCCAATAACAAAGTAGCCTAAAGTTATTTTTTTGGCAACTGTACACTCTTAAAAATAAAGGTGCTTCACAATGCCATTAAGAAGAACACTTTTGTCTAAATGGTTCCATCAAGAACCTTAACATCTGAAGAACCTTTCTGTTTCACAAAAGGTTCTTTGTGGCTAAAGAAGGTTCTTCAGATTATAAAAAGGTAAGAAAGAGATGGTTTTTCAAAGAGCCTTTGTCTGAATGATTCCTTGTGGAACCGAAAATGGATCTTCTTTGGCATCGCTGTGAAGAACTCTTTAAAAGTGTAAAGTAACTGGCATTACCGTTTTTTTTTTTTTTACAGACGCTAGGACACATTTCTCAATACTTAGGTCACTTTTGCAAAACTCTTGACACAGTGAGCACAACAGAAGTCTATGTAGGCTAAACTGAGGATCAATTATCATTGTTTTGGCACAAAATGCATTCAATGACTATACATCTCTCAAATTTCATGAATTTTTTTCTCACTCAGACACAACAACTAACAAAAATCTTTGTACGTACAGGACATTTTGCACGTTCTTACATACTGTTTTCAAAACTGTTAAACTTATGTTCAAAACAATAACATAATGCAAAACTGAATAAGACAGCAACATTCAACAGCAATATTTTATTGAAACATATTTCAAATCTAAAAATGCGAGTAGATTAGCATTACTATTGTATCTGTATCAGTGGATGGTGTGTTTACAAATTCTTGTATTTTGGAATTACTTAGTGCAAAAAAATAAAAATAAATAAATGACATAAAATATTGAGGAATTCTGCATCATGTCTGATTCATTCCAGTAACATATATTGCAGTTATGAACAATATATATTGCAATTATAAACAGAGATGTGTCCTTGTTTTACACCAGAAAACACTGTGTAATGCTACATGTTGTTAGTGTTTTTTAGCTCATTGTTTTGTGGGTGACAAAGTGTGTTTGTCGGCTGTCAACCTTTGTGTTCTGGAAGAATTAGTTTATTTGAGACCTGAATAAAGTGTTTTGGTAGTTGTGGTGCATTTTGAATGTGAAACGAACTGCTTTGCCAAGCTGAAAGTCGGTTAGGAGAATTGTGTGAAGAGTTTTCCAAAAGTGACCTAAGTATTGAGAAATGTGTCCTAGCGTCTGTAAAAAACTGTAAAAAGTAACTGCATTAATTAACTTATTCAATAAAGTAACTCAGACATTATATTGTGAATTAAAAAGTAATGCGTTACTTTAGTTATTTGAAAAAAGGTAATCTGATTACGTAACTTGCCTTACTTGTAATGCTTTACCCCCAAAACTCCACCTAATATGATGAAATTACCATCAAATATCTGCATCATTTGCTCAGTATCTGGTTACTCCCAATAGCGTTATATCTGTATATGATACAGCACATTTCCCAAACACACACACACACACACACACACACACACACACACACACACACCGTTACAAAACGAGTCTAAACGAACCATTAGATTTTGATGTGACATATGGAACAGTTTGTGGCAGATCTTCAGTCCATCCAAGTCTACTGCAGGCGCTCAAAAAACAGCCATTAGTGAACGAGCAGCAGACGCATCGAAACACACAAGAGATATGCGTGAAATGTAAATTTACAATGAGCACATCCAAACCATAATTCATATAATTCATGCTTCAGGGAATATTCTGGAAAGCGTCCACAAATGGTGAAATATAATTTATCGGCTGGCGCTTTTTCAGGATCTCTGACCCTGCGTTCAGACTCTCTCAGGGATTCAGGATTGAATCTCACTCACGGTCCAGAGCCAGATTACACTCATTTCATGCGTCCTGTGTGTGTGTGTGTGTGTGTGTGTGTGTGTGTGTGTGTGTGTACCTGGTATTCATCACGTTGTGGGGACCAAATGTCCCCACAAGGATAGGAATACCAGTAGATTTTGACCTTGTGGGGACATTTCTCAGGTCCCCATGAGGAAACAGGTTTATAAATCATGCACAATGAGTTTTTTTGAGGAAGTAAAAGTGTGCACAATCTCCTGTGAGGGCTAGGTTTAGGTGTAGGGTAGATGTAGGGCCATAGAAAATACGGTTTGTACAGTATAAAAACCATTACGCCTATGGAATGTCCCCATAAAACATGTAAACCCAATGTGTGTGTGTGTGTGTGTGTGTGTGTGTGTGTGTGTGTGTGTGTGTGTGTGTGTGTGTGTGTGTGTGTGTGTGTGTGTGTGTGTGTGTGTGTGTACCTGGTATTCATCACGTTGTGGGGACCAAATGTCCCCACAAGGATAGGAATACCAGTAGATTTTGACCTTGTGGGGACATTTCTCAGGTCCCCATGAGGAAACAGGCTTATAAATCATGCACAATGAGTTTTTTTTATGAAAGTGTGCACAATCTCCTGTGAGGGCTAGGTTTAGGTGTAGGGTGATAGAAAGTACAGTTTGTACAGTATAAAAACCATTACACCTATGGAATGTCCCCGTAAAACATATGTAAACCCAACATATGTGTGTGTGTGTGTGTGTGTGTGTGTGTGTGTGTGTGTGTGTGTGTGTGTGTGTGTGTGTGTGTGTGTGTGTGTGTGTGTGTGTGTGTGTGTGTGTGACCTGGTATTCATCACGTTGTGGGGACCAAATGTCCCCACAAGGATAGGAATACCAGTAGATTTTGACCTTGTGGGGACATTTCTCAGGTCCCCATGAGGAAACAGGCTTATAAATCATGCACAATGAGTTTTTTTGAGGAAGTAAAAGTATGCACAATCTCCTGTGAGGGCTAGGTTTAGGTGTAGGGTAGGTGTAGGGCGATAGAAAATACGGTTTGTACAGTATAAAAACCATTACGCCTATGGAATGTCCCCATAAAACATGTAAACCCAACATGTGTGTGTGTGTGTGTGTGTGTTTAGACACACATATAGGATTAATGAATTCTCAGACTATAGACCTTTTTCCTGAGTAAACGATGAGCGCCGCCATTACAAATTCTAACGTCAGATTGAATGCTTTTCTGTTCCGGTTTATATAGGAACCCTTTCAAATAGCGTCATTGCCAACTGATGGCACTATGGAGCCATGTGCTTTTTAAAAACATTTTAATAGGTTTAACATTAGTTTATTAGCTCGGAATATACCCTAATTTGACTAGAAACAATGCAGACCGGAAATGCAAAGCATTCTTTCAGTTAAAAGTCGGACTTACTTCCGTGGTCAGGAAAAACGTCTATAGACTCTTTAAAATAAAGGTGCTTCATAGAGGAACTTTGGAGAACTTTTCTTTTGTCTAAATGGTTTCATAAAGAACCTTTAACATCTGAAGAACTTTTTGGTTTCCTAAAAGGTTCATTAGCCTTTTTCACAAAAATCGGAAATTAAGTCAGCGCAGGGTAAAGTCAGTTCCGCTACAGGTCTGCGCCTATTATATTAATGTGCTCTTGTCTCAAATAATGTTTTATTACCTTTTATTTTTTGTCTGCTTTCCAAGTTGTTGTTATATAATCAACAAAGAAACAACATTTTACTTGTTTGTAATTTATATGGTCACTCAGACCGCTGACTCGTCAATATAATATGCGCAACATAGCGCCAGCTATAGTTTCTGTTCTCCGTCTCCGGTATATTTCAAGCATATTTTCTCAATTTACTCAGTCATTTCCCTCGAATCACTATCATGGTAAATTATGACAGCATTTATATCCAAATGCACAATTCCCCAAGAATAAATTAAACGATTCTGAGTCCGGATGATGCATAAACTCAATACAACAACGTAATCCAGATCCAAAAGGAATAAAGCCATTAATCGGAGTCATGTCTTGTTTAGTATTATATTATTTTATTATGTATATCCCTGGGGACATTATGCAACATACATCTACACCGTAAAATAAATAATGCATAGTAGAGCAAGTAGAAAATACAATATTACTTTAATAATAATAATAATAATAATGACGTGAAGAGTCATAATGCACAGCCAGCACCAAACAGACAGAACGGCAAAACTCAAAACTGTGCTGTATTATAAGTGCTAACATTCTTCATAATTAAATAAACATAGTATATGTGATGACCAGAAGCTGACAAAGTTTTTGAAGAAATGTTTGCTATTTTTAGAGTAAAACAACGGTATATATCATAGTATCTATTTTGTAAAAATAGACTTACTCTTGTTAAGTATGGCCGCTGCTGTCACCGGAAAAACTTTTACCCTGCAAGCGCCAATCCGGAAACCAGAAACACGGAAATGTGAAAAAGGCTAATTGTGGTGAAAGAAGGTTCTTCAGATTATAAAAAGGTAAGAAAGAGATGGTTCATTAAAAAACCTTTGACTGAATGGTTCCTTGTGGAACCAAAAATGGTTCTTCTATGGCATCACTGTGAAGAACCTTTTAAAGCACCTTTATTTTTAAGAGTGTATATGAGACAAATTCACCACACCAGGTCAGAAAGTGTCTTGATTTTTAGCCAGGATTCAGTGTTTTGTATATTTGTATAAAACACTGAACAAAATTGTGTTTAGAAACAGTTTTCATTCAGAAATTGATAGTAAATTTAACTAATAACTATAAAGACATGTCAAGCAACAGATGGAATTAAACAGTTAGACATTTTGAGGCTGAATGACCAAATAGGTCACGTTGTAAGGTTGTCTTGAGAAAGCCAAACTACTGATCTGCTACTTAGGCTTTTTCTTCTTCTTAGACTAAATTTCTGAACGCTACTTTTCCTAGAGCTTTCAAGCTAGAAGCACCAAACTCAGGCCAGATCTTCAGACTGATCTCACTTAGTGAGCTCTATATTTTCAGACTGATCTAACTTATAGTTTTCACAAAATTGAAGATTAAAAATCATTAAAATCCCATAGACTTACATTGAAGGAATGTTCAAATGAGCCAACACTATTCAAACTCCAACTGTCAAAATTCAAATTTAAACTCCCAGAATCCCTTGAGACTAAATGAAGCTTCCCTTCTATCAACTACTTCTAATATAATCAAACTTCCATTCTAATATTTTTAATATATTTAATATATTTATCTAGCCAAGCCAAGCAACTACAATCGTGTTAGTGACTTGCTAATCATGCTAGCAACATGCTAGTAATTTTCTAATCATGCTAGAAACATGCTAGTAATATTTCAGTCATGCAAATGACATGTAAATAACGTGTTAATCATGCTAGAAACAGGTTAGCTACTTGCTAATCATGCTAGCAACCTTTTAATCATGCTGGAAACATGCTAGTAACTTGTCAGTCATGCTAGCAACTTGCTAATCAATCTAGAAACATGTTAGCAACTTGTCAGTAACGTTGTCAGTGATGCTAATGATATGTAAATAAAGTGCTAATCATGCTATAAACATGTTAGCAAATTGTTAATCATGCTAGAAAAATGCTAATCAAGTTAGAAACATGTTAGCAAGTTGCTAGTCAGGCTAGAAACATGCTAACGACTTGCTAATCGATCTAGAAACATGTTAGTTGTCAGTAACGTTGTCAGTAATGCTAATGACATGTAAATAAAGTATTAATCATGCTATAAACATGTTAGCAACTTGCTAATAATGCTAGAAACATGCTAACAACTTGTTAATCAAGCTAGAAACATTTTAGCAACTTACTAACCATGCTAGAAACATGTTAGTAACTTGCTAGTCAGGCTAGAAACATGCTAACAACTTGCTAATCATGCTAGAAACATGCTGGAAAAATGCTAGTAACTTTCTAATCATGTTAGAAACATGCTAGCAACTTGCTAATAATGCTAGAAACATGCTAACAACTTGTTAATCAAGCTAGAAACATTTTAGCAACTTGCTAGTCAGCCTAGAAACATGTTAGAAACATGCTAGCAACTTGTTAATCATGTTAAAAACATGATAGAAACTTGCTAATCAAGTTAGAAACATGCTAGCAACTTGCGAGTCAGGCTAGAATTATGTTGGAAACGTGCCAGCAACTTGTTAATAATGCTAGAATCATGCTAACAACTTGTTAATCATGCTAGAAACTTGCTAATCAAGCTAGAAACATTTCAGCAACTTGCTAATCATGCTGGAAACATGTTAGAAACATGCTAGCAACTTGCTAATGACATGGTAATATTGCAAGTAACATGCTAGCAACTTGCTAATCATGCTAGAAACATGCTGTAAAAATGCTAGTAACTTTCTAATCATGTTAGAAACATGCTAGCAACTTGCTAATAATGCTAGAAACATGCTAACAACTTGTTAATCAAGCTAGAAACATTTTAGCAACTTGCTAGTCAGCCTAGAAACATGTTAGAAACATGCTAGCAACTTGTTAATCATGTTAAAAACATGATAGAAACTTGCTAATCAAGTTAGAAACATGCTAGCAACTTGCGAGTCAGGCTAGAATTATGTTGGAAACGTGCCAGCAACTTGTTAATAATGCTAGAATCATGCTAATCAAGCTAGAAACATTTCAGCAACTTGCTAATCATGCTAGAAAAATGTTGGAAACATGCTACCACTTACTAATCATGCTGGAAACATGTTAGAAACTTGCTAATCAAGCTAGAAGCATGTTAGTAACTTGCTAGTCAGTTTATAAACATGTTGGAAACATGTTAGAAACTTGTTAATAATTTTAGAAACATGCTAGCAACTTGTTAATCTTGCTAAAAACATAATAGATACTTGCTAATCAAGTTAGAAACATGCTAGCAATTTGCTAGTCAGGCTAGAAATATGTTGGAAACATGTCAGCAACTTGTTAGTCAGCCTAGTAACATGCTAGCAACTTGCTTATTATGATAGAAACATGTTGGAAACATGCTAACAACTTGTTAATAATTTTAGAAACATGCTAGCAACTTGTTAATCATGTTAAAAAAACATGTTAGAAACATGCTAGGAACTTGCTAGTCAGGCTAGAAATATGTTGGAAACAGCAACTTGTTAATTATGATAGAAACATGTTAGAAACATGCTAGCAACTTGTTAATCATGCTAAAAACATAATAGAAACTTGCTTATCAAGTTAGAAACATGCTAGCAACTTGCTAATTATGATAGAAACATGTTAGAAACATGCTCGCAACTTGTTAATCATGCTAAAAACATAATAGAAACTTGCTTATCAAGTTAGAAACATGCTAGCAACTTGTTAGTCAGGCTAGAAATATGTAGGAAACATGCCAGCAACTTGTTATTCAGCCTAGAAACATGCTAGCAACTTGCTAATTATGATAGAAACATGTTAGAAACATGCTAGCAACTTGCTAATGACATGCTAATATTGCAAGTAACATTAATTATGCTAGAAACATGCTAGCAACATGCTAACAACTTGCTAATTATGCTAGAAACATATTAACCCTGGTGAAAAAAAACTGCTAAAACCAGCTACTTCCAGCTTAAACCAGCTAATACCAGCCGACCAGCCTAGGCTGGTTTTAGCTCTTTTTTTTCAGCAGGGAAACATGCTAGAAAAATGTTAGAATCATGCTAACTACATTCTATCCATGCTAGCAACATGCTAATCATCTAATCTATCTATATAAAGTTCAAAACTTTAAGCGTTTACAGCTGCGTTAAACTTTCAAGCTAGGCTTTCTCAAGCCAACCTAAAGTTTTCTTGAGAAACTTTTTTATCTAGTTGTATTTACTGCTGAATGGCTTTTTATGCTGAAGAAATCCCAGCAAAACAATTCCCACACAAAGCTAAGCTCTTCGCTCATGCCTATTGTCTCCTGAAGGACATTTCTGAGAGTGAATATCCTTAATATGGAAAAGATACTGATGTTTCTGCATTAGAGAGAGGTACTTCGCTGTGGATTTGACCAAACTCAATGGAGTCTCGCTATAAAGCAGTGCTTCGCTCCTATAAACGCTGCCTGGAGCAGAATCTGAGCTTAGTTTGCATTTAATGGATTTGAGGTCAGCTAGACAGGCCAGTTTTAAAATGAGAAGAAACGTACAGTAAATGTAAAAATGGCCTTCTGGAGCACTGGCACATACTGTGTTGATTATATGTTACCTACTGTACTTTTGCTACTTGTATAAAGTTATTGTAATTTTAAAATCTTTGAAGCAACTTCTTGTGCTACAGTAGTATGATAGCAAAGTCTAATATTTTGCTTCCCTGATTGTTAAAACAATTAGCTTCCAGTTATGTCAGATATGTGGACATTAATGTAACCTTTCAAGCACTGACAGCTGTTTTGTTTGGCCTTTCATTCTTGATAAATTACTTGTGACTGTTTCAAAAGTCTTTGAAAAGAACACTAGGAAGTTTGCATACCTGTGTCCACAATATTTGAGATGATTGAAGCCATAAAACACTGAAATGTATTTCTTAGACTTATTTTAGCAGATTATAAAACAAGAGTGAATTTCCTTTTCTCAATATTTGTTCAGTGACTGATTATAACTTTTCTTTGGATTTTAATATATTTAGTGTGGGTTTCTGAGAGTTGTAGTCGGTGATAAAATATTATAAAATATAAAATATAAAATATTCAAAATATCAAACACTGCTCTCATTTGGACAACAATAATCGTCTTTCTTCATGTAATTCATGTAAAAAAATAACTAATAGCTATCACCTTACTTACCCAGTTTATTGCAATTAGCATTACATTGATAATTGCAAACTTTTTTGTATTACAAGTTTTCTAAAATTTTAGGTTTTAATATGCAAATGAGACATTATTTAATGAAATATGCACTAATTTGCATACATTTCTAGTACAAAAATCTAAACTCTGGATGAAGTCAGTTTCAAAATTCTTGTTTAATTTTTTGACATATTAGAGTCAAATGTTTTTACAGAGGAGATTTTGGGTATCTCATATTTTTCAGAAAAAAAACAATGCATTTTTTACCATTTTTGAGGGAATAAAATGTTGTATAAAATCAAGCTAATTATATATGTAACAAATTCTCGGTAAAAACCTTTAGAATATAGACAGGAATAAAAATGTAAAGTTTGGTGTGTGTAAGTGTGACTGAAGTGAAGATTTATGGCTCAGTGTAGAAGAAAAAACTCTTTTGATTAAATGGCCTTTAGAAATATGTATTGTAATTGAAATCTATTGACACAAATAGATAAAGTGCTATAAAAGAAGCACTTAATAGTGTCTTTTGGGTGTTTTCTTTCCATTAGTCTGAAAAAAAAAAACACTTAATGAAACACCAAAAAGCCCAAAATCTCAAGCTTGACAGGTGCATGAAAAACCTGTGCTTACAGAAGGAAAAAAGTCAACAAAATGATTGAATGCAAGGTTTGGTGATAATATAGCATATCAAGAGATTTACAATCAATTTTTAAAAGGCAGACCATTTTGGACCTGGAGTTAGGTAAAGGATTTTTAGCAAATCATTCAGTTGACAGGTTTTAATCATTAAAAATACATTTCAGAAAACAATAATTAGCACCGCAGTGGTCAAATGGAAAAATAAATGCATTAAAATATTTTCACGTAGATCCCATTTCTCGCTGTCATCACTCATAACTCTAATATTTCGCAGCGCTGTGACTCTGATTAATTTTCCCAGTTCTGTGTGTTTCATCTGCTTGACAGCATGAGATCTTTTTCCTCTCTGTCTTTCTTTTTCTTTTCTTGACTGACAGAGTGACTGCAATCTGATCGTGAGGATGAAGAGAAAACACAGCCAGTGACAGCGGACCGGAGTCTGACAGAGAACAGTCATTCACACACGTCTGAAATATCATCCCATCATGTCTGAGAGAAGACACTGCCCAATGATGACTGTTCAGTGTCCCAATGTAAAAAAAAAAAAAAAAAAAAAGACAGATTTGAGACCTTCTGATATAAATGTACTTCAGTGCTGGTAGATAATTTACTGATTACAAATTACATAACAGGAACTTTAGTTAGTAATGTAATCTGTTGGATTGCACATATTATGTAATGAATTATGTCTACTTTTTGATTGCTTTTGACTTACCTTGTGAGAAAATAGTTGTCATACTTTGTTATCAATATCATGAAGTGTATTAAAAATGAAAGAAGAATTAATTGCAACTCAATACCTTATGAATAATTTATTATGAATTAGAAATGAATTAATTTTTAATGGAATTATAATATTGGTTAATGGTCACATGATCTGCAGGTAAACAAAAATGTTCATATTTTTAGAGATTTTGGGCTTTTTGGTGTTTCATAAAGTTTTTTTCAGACTAGTGGAAAGAAAACACCCAAAAGACACTGTTAAGTGTTTCTTTAACTATTTGTGTCAACGGATTTCAATTACAATCCATATTTTTAAAGGCTTGTTTCTCAAAAAGAGTTTTTTCTCCTACACTGAGTCATAAATCTCCACTTCAGTAGCACTTACACACACCAAACTTTACATTTTTATTCTTGTCTATATCATGAAGGTTTTTACAGAGGGATTTGTTCATATATAATTTGCTGGATTTTATACATTTTATTCCCCCAAAATGGTAAAAAAATACATTGTTTTCTGTCTTTTAATTTTTTTTTTCTAATATGTCAAAAAATGTAACAATAATTTTGAAAACTTCATCAAGTGTTTAGATTTTTGTACTAGGAATGTATGCAAATTAGCGCATATTTCATTAAACAATGCCTAATTTGCCCATTTAAACCTAACATTAACAACAAATGGAATATATTTTCGTTCTCTTTGTATATTTATATTAGGTACATGATTATCCTATAATTAAATGTGATAAACAAGTTAGGCCAAAAGTTATCTAAAAGTAATCAAAAAGTTGTCTGACCTAAAACATGTAAAATAATGTGTTACATTACTAAATTAGAAACTAAAATAGACTACAATTTGCAAGTAACCGAGCATATTTTTACAAATGTAAAGTCTAACAAAAAACTCCACATTAAAAAAAAAATTTTTACACAAATTTACATTTAAAAAATGAAAGTGTCACGGCTTCCACAAAAATACTAATTAAAAAATATTCAGCAGCAACACAATAATAAGTGTTTCTTGAGCATCAAATGAGCATTTTAGAATGATTTCTGAAAAATCATGTGGCACTGAAGACTGGAGTAATGATGCTGAAAATTCAGCTTTGATCACAGAAATAAATTACATTTTAACAGATATTCTCACAGAAAATGGCTGTTTTAAATTGTAATAATATTTCATATTTTTTCAGTTTTTACTGTATTTTTGTAACTGAAGAAAATGACGATGCACATACATATATCAGCCACTTAACACTCAGACGTATGTGTATCTTGCAAGGTTTTAGAGTTGCACAGATGTGTGTTTGGTCAAATATTCAGTGAACTCAGCAGTGGAGCTCAGCGCTGTGGAGACTAAGCAGAAAATATGGTGCCATAACACACTGTGGCGTTTAATGCAGCCAGGGAATATAAAAAAGAAAAGAGAAAAAACATGTCAGAGTTGACCACCCATAAACCTCAGTGCATAAAACCCTGATGTTCTGTGATCTTTCCTCTGATCTGAGGTCAGGCTCCGTCTCAGCGTGCTCCGGCCTGTGTTTACACCTCTGATCAAGAATCCTGAACTGCAGGAGGGACCGAACACCATCCAGATCCATAACTCACGCCTCAGTTTGAGAAGATGAAATCATGAGCATGAAAACATGAAAGCAGCACTATGAGTCTGACGGCACACGGCATACTCGATTATGATATCAGAGTCACAAAGGAACTATATTCTCTTTCACAATGTCCTTCAGTTGTTTGAAGACTGATATTTGGCTTTGGCTTTTGTTAGCTTTAATCTGAATTTTGCATAGATTTATGAACCATTCTTTTGAGCAATATAATCAGGGTTCGACATTAACACCCGCCAACCCGCCAAATGCGGGTGAAAATAATTATTCATGCAAGCCAAATCTGCGCAGGTTTAGCACAAATACTGAACTCGTGACACATCATGATATTATAGAGTATATTGCAAAAAACAAACAAAACACTCGGAAATGCATGCATTCACAACTATGTGATGAAGTCTGGTTAGACCAATTTAGTGCGTGTGCGCATTTAGAGTTTGTTCTTTCACTGCATGAATCAGTCTATTAATATGCATTAAGAACGATCACATAATTCAAGATATGGGGCAGAAAATATATATATTTATTTCATTTCATATAGTTATGATATCACACAAAGCGTGCCGTTTTTTCTTTAAAAAATCAGTATGATTACAAATGTGATATTGACTTACAGTTCAATAAACAATACGAGACTTGCATACGTTTTAGACACCATGTTGGCTGTTTTTGCTCTATTTCGCCAACAGAAATCATTCCAAACACAGCCACAACACTGTTTTGCATCTCAGAGCAACATGATGGTGTTTCTTTCCTGAATGAATCAACCGTTTCAATGATTCGGTTCAATCACAATGACTCACTTATTAACAGTGACTTACTGCCACCTACTGGCGCTTTTAATTTCACATTTAAAGTATCTTTTTGTTTTGAAAATTATCTCAAATATCAGTATTCAACGTTTTATGTTTAAAATATCGAAACATTATTTATGCATTTGTAACTAAATGGCACCTTAGATGCAAGAGGAATTTTGTTGATACTGATTTCATTTGTTTGCTAACAGCTTAAATGTATTATTATTATAACTGACGGATTAAATGTAAGAATTTGACTCAAAAGGTGATGCACACTTTTAGAAAAAAAGGTTTATAAAGGTAAAAATCCGTTTAAACTTATTGGAAAATATTCATTTCTATCACAGAATATGAAGAATATCAAAGAATTCAGGAGTCAGTTGTCCATGCACAATAACACATTTCACATAATATTGTCTAATTATCTTTATCAATACAGTTATCAATAAAATTCCAGAATATATATATATATATATAGTGTACAGGTCTCTCCAGGTTTACATATCTTTCAGTTTCCATCACACTGTGGCGCCCTCTGTTGGAAAAAGATGCTTAACTAACCAACAATTTCTAGAGGCAGTTGTTGACCTGTGGTTAGTCTTTGATCACATTCTATAGGGTTACTATTATGCATTAAAAACAATAAAAATGATTAATTTGTTGTAAAATGTCAGTTTTTTTATATATTAGTGCTACCAGTATTACAACATCAATATTTTCCTTTTTTTTTTCATTTGTAACATTTGAATTTTTAATTTAGAGCAGTATTTTGTCATTGCAACATTTTAGTGTAATTTTCACTAACAACTGCAATTGGATTTACCTAACTTAAGCAAACCTAAGTTCACCATTATCCCACCAGTCACTAGTGTGACCATCAACATGTTTACTCATCTTATGACAACACTTGACAAAACTAAATATATGTGAATTCATATACTCATACTAGACACCTTAAAGATAATGTGTACCAAAAATCTTACAGTACATATCATATATTTTGTTAACATAATTTACTAGCCTTTGGTTTTGGAGCTTTGCAGTCATCTTCTCAAGGTGCAAACAGAAAATAAACTGCTCTGGTCATCTGATCATGTGAAACTGCACATATTTAATTGAGACCCTTTGTTTTCCATATTTGCAGGAAATGCACTAAAACATCAGTCAGTAAGATTTTTAGAGTTTTATACATAAAAACCTTTTTTTTAACTGTCACTGTTGGTTAAGACTCCATCAGCATTTTTGTTGACATCAATAAATGCACAGTGGATTACTAGTTCGCAGCATGCTTTGCATGGAATTGCATGAGAAGACTAAATGTCACAGTTAAGGGAAAAGAAGAAAAATAATAATAATAAAATAAAAAATCAACAGAGAAATGGAAAAGCTACTATAAGCTATTTTCTGCCAGGACATTATCCGTTAAGTTTACAGGCATTTCCTTTAACCCTAAAACACAATGAGATGTAATGCATAATTCAAAACACAGGTAAAGCACCTTCAAGTTAATTCATCACATTATAACATTATGCACTATTTTTACAGACATATAGAGTGTGTTTGACAGGTTTTTGAGTAAATGAAGTGATCAATAAATTGTTATTAGTTAAATGCGCCTAGTGAATGCATGGCTTCAATCCATTAAAATGCATGGCTTTAACTCACTGAGGCACATGACTAACTAATTGTATATCCATAATGACATATTACTTAACAATTAGTTAATATAGTTCTGTGCCTCAAAAAGTAAAGTCATAACATAATGATATCTTTGCAAATCATTAGCTTAGAGTAATTAAAGCAGACAACTGGAAGTTGAAGTGCATAGCTTTGACCACCAATTAATACATTATGACACATTTTACTAATAACAATTTATTGATTGCTTAATATATGAATCAAATAGAATGTGCATTAGTTGCTGATGTAGTAATCTTTAATAAATGGTTTAGCTCTTCATGAATTATACATGAACTCGTGATTAGCTGTGCATTAATTAAACATGAATTAATGCATATTTGTGCACCCGTATTGTAAAGTATTACTGATAATATTAGTATTTCCATGCAAGTATTTTCTACTGCTAGCCACTGTATTTGCTTTAGTTTTAAAGGAAACTAAATAACTGATAAACTTTTTTTTTTTTTTTTTTCAAAAGCAACTGTAGTCTTATTTGGGCTGCTGTGATCCTCCAACCCAGCGAGCAAAGTTCCCACACAGACTCACTCCTGACCTCACAAACCCATCCATCACTCTGACAGATCAGTGACAGCAGCTAAAAATAACTACACACTTACACACACACACACACACACACACACACACACACTAATGAGCTGCATGGAAAGTTGCAGAACATTACGACTGGAACAAAACCTGGAACACTGAAGGAGAGGATGGGATGTGGGAATGTGATGGAGGATTGTTTGCTTCGGGTCTTCGTTACGCTCTCTGTTACTCACAGGATGTGTGTGGGCTATTGTTGCTCTCTCAGAACCACACACTGAGGCTTCCTGCTCTCCCATGGGACGACCAGTGGCCCACACACAGACCGATCAACAGATAAACAACAAACAAGGTACACCACAAAACTACACTACCAGTCAAGAGTCTGGAATAATTACATTTTTTTAATTTTTGCAAAAGAAGTTTCTTCTGCTCTGCAAAATTGCAGTAAAACAGGAATATTGTGAACTATTATTGCAATGTAAAATTTGAATTTATGTTAAAATGTAATTTATTCCTGTGATTTCAAAGCTGAATTTTCAGCATCATTACTCCAGTCTTCAGTGTCGCATGATCCTTCAGACATTTGTTACAATTTTTTAGATTTTTTTTTTTTTAAATAAATCCTGTTCTGTTGAACTTTCTATTCATCTGTGATTCCTGAAAATGAAAAGAATCACAATGTCAACAAAAATATTAAGCAGCAAACTGATTTTTTTTTTTTCTTTTTTGTGGAAAAGTGTTTGAAAAAAACTGTGTGTTTTATAGTCAGTTTTAAAACCATACTTCAAACATATTTCTGCAGTCATAAAAATTGTTATATATCTTATCCCAGCTATTTTAAAATCTTTTAACACATTCTATGTTTACTATGCATAAAAAAATTACTTTTTAACAAACTTTTTAACAAACAAATTGTAAAATCAAAGCTAAATTTTCAGCATCATTACTCCAGTCTTTAGTGTTTCATGATCGTTCAGATCGTTACAATTTTTTAGATTTTTATTTCAAATAAATCCTGTTCTGTTGAAATGAAAAGAATCACAATGTCAACAAAAATATTAAGAAGCACAACTGTTTTCCAAACTGATAATAATCAGAAAGTAAAGTAAAATAAATGTAAAAGTAATTGGTTAGATTAGCAGTAGAACTACTGTAAAATAATAGTTTAAAATTACAGTGAAGCCAAAAAAAAGTTTATTTTAAAGAAACACGATTCTTCTTTTTTTATTATTAATTTTAATGAATTTAATTTGTAAAATAGAAGTTGACCTAACCCCACATTTTTCCCAGACATTTTTTTTTTTTTTTTTTTGGAAAAGTGGATGAAAAATTGTTTTATAGTCAGTTTTAAAACCATTAACATATTTCTGCAATCATAACAACTGTTATATATCTTAGCTATTTAGCTAAAAATCACCTTTTTAACAAAAATCACATTTTTTATAGTGCTACCAGTATTACAACATCAATATTGTAAATTTTTTTAGTAACATTTGAATTTTTAATTTATTTAATTACTCCAGTCTTAAGTGTGGCATGATCATTCAGGCATTTTTTTTTTTTTTTTTTAGATTTCTATTTCAAATAAATGCTGCTCTTTTGAACTTTCTATTCATCTGTGAATCCTGAAAATAAAAACGATAATAACGAAAATTTGAAACTGATAATAATAAAACTTAAAAGTGCAGCCAGATTCAACACCACAACTATCACGTTAACAGCACAGAGGAACAATATCAGAATCACAATCTTTTTTTCTTTTTAACATTATTTTCTTTCCAGCTGATTGATGATAAAATCATTGATAGCCAATCAGAATCCAATACAATACATTTACATTTACGTTTAGACATTTAGCAGACACTTTTATCCAAAGTGACTTACAAAAGAGGACAATGGAAGCAATCAAAAACAACAAAAGAGCAACAACATCCAAGTGCTATGACATGTGTAATATAGCCTAACGCAGTACACATATTAAGTTTATATATATATATATATATAATAAAAAATAGATAGAATAAAAAGAAAAGGCAAGCTAGTGTTAGAGGCCTAAAAATAGATAGATGGAATACAACAAGAACAAAGAAGCTAGTGTTAGTTACAAACAATAAGTAAATTAATACAGCTGGCACATTTGGATCGAATTGGCGCTTTTAATAACCATTGTGTTGATTCAACTGTCATTGAATCATTTATTCTAGAGATTTGTTCAAAAATGCTGATTTAACTAGTAAGGAAGTAAGTATTTATAAGTGAGTCTTTTTTTTTTTTTTTTGTCAAATTAATTAAACATTTTTAAATAGCCTGCAGAAACTAGACCTAATATTTTATCAGAGTCTCTAGCAAATTACATGTTACTTTGTTTAGTCTAGAGTCATGGGCAAATCATGATCTCTATTTGACAAACTGTGAATGTATTCAGAATCACGCAGCACTAGTGACTAGTACCACAAACACACCACAAAAACACATAAACTTTGGGCAACGGCTTGATGTGTCACAACCTTATTGCTTAACAAACACAACACTAGCTCCATAATTTTAGCATTTCAAACAAACTTTATATGTGAACACTAGTCTATGGCTTAAGAATGAAAGTGCTTTGTGTTGATCACTAGTTGAGTTCAGTAAATTCTGAAGCGTGGAATCACACTAGTCATTACAGAAAATGACAGCACCCATGAGAAACACTCCTCAATCACAATGACCACAGACATATACGTCACATACAGGAGCTTATTTCATTTCATTGCCAAAATCCTGTTAGGTGAAGCATTAAATGACGAGCCTAAACACACAAAGGAAAATGATAAAGAAATATATCCTGGTACAGTAAATCAGCAAGACTGAGCGACACATAAATGTCTCTTTCAGACGGTGAGTCTTTATGAAAGAATAGGCCATAAAATTCCACTCTTCCTGTTTTCCCTGTCTAAATGAAGGTTGGAAGTGGCCATAGCAAGGAAAAAAAGAAAACACATTACAGGAAGATATTCGAGCTCTTGTTAATGAGAAGCAGTGGACTAGAATTGCCAAACACAACCATTCACAGGCCCAAAGATTCACACAAATGCCACATTCAGGAATTGTCAAGTTTCTGCTCTTAGCTGTACGTCTTCATCTTCAGACTCAAATGATTTATTTCTGTGGCAACCCTCATTATGCCAAAATTAATCAAAAACGTAATAAGATTCACTTTGGTACATTTTTATGGATTTGGCAGACTATTTGAATAGAAGTCCAATAAAGTACATCCATCCATCATAAAAAAGAACTCCACATGGCTCTGGGGCATTAATAAAGGCCAAATCATTGTGTTTGTGGAAGAAAAATAATAATAATTTCTAACTTTCACTAACTGTCATACGTGTGTTCACGAGAGAGTTCCAGCAGATGACATGGGACATACAACCATTGGTAATCAGTGTGCCAATATACAGTAATATTGTATAGCTATGAGTGTAATACTGCATTTATACAACAGCTCAACGGCACGAGTGTGTAAATACAAAAGAAACAACAGAGTGTCTTTAAAAACCTTTTTGTGCAAACTACTTCCTCCCGCCACAGATTCAAATCTCACTTTCACAGCTGAGCCCAAGCCTCCGATACTAATTCGAAAACATCACTTTAGAACTAATAACGAAGGACCGTTGAGTTGCTGCATTGAAAACATATTGTATTACTGTATTAAAAGCTCACTGTATTATGTGGGGTAGAGTATTATGAGAGAGATGAACTAAAAGAGTGTGATTACCTGCATCTGATACAGCATTACTTCTTCAACTCAATCTCATATTCATAATAAAACATTAGTTTGAATGTTTTATCTGTTAAAGGTGATTTCTGATGACAGCACTGCTCAGTACATTTATTTGCTGCTTATTACAAAGTGTTGTTTAAAGTAAATATAACTTCATTGTTTACAAACCTGTTTTAGTCTCACAAAAATAATATTGGAATAATGTAACTAAATCGCCATCACAAACTTACCGTTTCTCATACTAAATGCTATTATTAAATACTATTATTTACTGTATATAAAATATTATTGACTACTAATTAGAGATGTATCAATATGAATTTTCTCAGCAGATTTTTCAGAATTTAATTTTCCAACACTGATATCAATACTCTATAACTAAACTGAAAGTGACTCACACTCCAAGCCGCATAAACGAATCTGTTGTGCCACATTTACGAGCATTAAATTGGCATTTATTGTTTGAATTATGTGATTAAATGTACAGATTTTGAAAGCTGAGAATTTATTTTTTATCAGAAGTACCAAAGCTTATTGTGATAATTAACTTGGAGGCACGTTACAAATAATATTTTGTGAAGGGAAAACCACAAACCTGGCAACCCTGGCTTAAACTATGAGTGGTTTATAGGGTTCAATATAATTATTAGTATTACTGCTTCATCCCGAACAACTCTAAATTTAACACAAGTTGCTGTCTGACACACTTTTGTGCTGCCTTTTGATTGACAGGAAATAAACGGCCCTGTTCATCGGCTGTTTTTAAACAATTGGCCGGTGGCCAATATTGCAGCTAATTGCTTTTTAAATATTATTAGTAGGCATGCACCAATAATCCGTATCGGCCGATACATTGGTGCATCCCTACTAATAATATTTAATAAACAACAACAGCCATCATAAAAGTTGCCAGGGAATTCAGTTAAAAAGTACAAAGGCAGCGCTCTGATATACAGCACTAAATTTACATAAACTAAACTACATAAACTATTTGCTCTGGAACAAATAATAGATGACCAAATAATGTGACCAAAGACTGCCCTGGTGAACGTCAAAACAAAATTTTAAATAGGCATTATCTTTTTTAACAAACCACATATTTAAAAAGTTTTTTTTTTCTTAATTTTGCAAAACTGTATGAAAAAAGTTATCTTTTTATCAAATATATATCTATTTATCAAATGTATTGCGTTCTATCTAGAAAGTTTTTGCTCACAAAAATATTGCAATAGTGCATTTGCATTGAAATTTCATTTTTTTTTTTTTTTTTTGTTCTTTCACCTCTTTATTTCCGTCACAAAAGTTTTTGTGAGCAAACACAAAGTTTATAATCCCATAATTCTGACTTTTTATTTTTTCAGATTTTTTCCCAGAATTGCGATACAAACTCAATTATGACTTTTTCTCCAAATTGGGTGATATAAACTTGCAATTCGCCGAAATAAAGTCAGAATTGTGAGATTTAAACTCAAAATTCTGAATGTTTTCCCCTTAGAAAGTGATGATATAAACTTGCAATTGTGAGAAATAATTTTCCTCACAAATGCAAGTTTCAGTACTGTTTTCTCGTAATTGCAAGTTTGTATCTCACAAATTTGACTTTTTTTCTCAGAGTTGGGTGATATAAACTCACAATTGTGAGAAATAAAGTCATAATTGCAAAATAAACTCATAATTCAGACTTTTTTCTCAGAAATGGATTATATAAACTTTTTTTGCGAAAAATAATTGCATTTACTTGTACTTTTACTTTTAATACTTAAGCACATTTAAGATAAAAATTTTAAGTACAACACTTAAGTACAACAAATATCACATACTTTAAGACTTTTACTCTAGTAAAACTCTAAATGGTGACTTCAACTTCTACCAAAGACATTTTCTGGTAAGATATCTGTACTTTTACTTAAGTATGGCTTTCAGGTACTTTATACACCACTGGTCTCAGCCTGACCTGGTTGCCTAAAAGGTTCAGATGCAAAAGAGCAATTTGGGTAAAAAAATTACTGGCAGCTCCGACTGCATATATTACTGATTCTGCTGACTTGCTATAGTAATAAATGTGTGAAATATGATGTATGCATTAATCCAATGTCTCATGCTGTTCCTATATTCACCGCAAGCCTGTATGAATGCCATATTAAATGAATCAATCTGTTCTGCTGTAAATGTGGCCTCTGACCACCCAATCCACAGCACTGAGCACAAACGCTGACCCCGCTTTACAGCGGAGTCTCGTCGCTCATGTCGGCTGTAACATCACGGCTGTCCGCGCTAGTCTGAGTCACTCCGTGGGAACATTTCACAGCACAATAGCGGCGGGGCATTTGCGCGGCGGGTGTTTGTGTTGGCTGAGGCGGCTGTGATTCTTGGGGGAGTCAGACAGAGCGCAGGCATGAGATCTGCTCCAGCGGCTCCTCCAGCCCTCCATAGCTCTGCACATCCATCACGACACACAGTGCTGGAGCTCCGCCACAGACAGAGATGGCAAGAGAAAAAACACCAACAAGGTAATAACATGAGTTTTCTGAGCTTGTACAATGATAATACCATGGTAAAACTATGTTTTTTTTTAGAAATTTACTACATGCAACATGTGCAGATTGACACTTTTTATTTAATTTAATTGTGCAGGGGCATCAATTTGGTGGCATTTTTAACCCAAGTCAAATTTTTTTTACATGGATCCTTAGGAAATTTTTTTTTTTTTTTTTTGGCGTATTGATTACCATTTGTATAATTTTACTACACATGGTTATTGTAGCAAAACCATGTTTAATTTGTGGTTACTATGCCTTAACTTTAGTAACCATGTTTTTTTGGTTTATTAACCATGTTTAATTTTAAGGGCCACGGTAATACCATAGATTTTGGACATAATACCATGCTTTTTGCATGATATCATAGTAATACAATTGTTTTTTTAGAGATACACTCTGGTAATGTCATGATTCCATAGACATGATACCATGGTAATACAATTTAAAGTTATTTATATAGCATTCCTTCTTCAGCTCAATCTCATATTCATAATAAAACATTTGTTTTATCATCTTTCTCATACTATGCTTTCATCTGTTAAGGGTGATTTCCGATGACAGTGCTGCTCAGTGCATTTGTTGGCTGTGTCTTACAAACTGTTGTTGTTCCTTGTTTACAACCCTGTTTCAGTCTCGTAAAAACCCTTGTCACCATCTAAAAGTGAAATAATGTAACTAAATCGCCACCACAAATACACTTACCGATTGTCATACTAAATACTATTATTAAATAATATTATTTTTATAAAATATTAGAATATTAGAAAATATTAGAGATGCATTGATATAAAATTTCTCAGCCGATTATTCAGAATGAAATCTGCCAATACCGATGTCAATACTCTATAACTAATCTAGAAGTAACTCACACTCCAAGCTGCATGAATGTTTGAATTGTTTGAATTATGTGATAAAATGTATAGGATTTGAAAGCTGAGACTTTCTTTCTTATCAGAAGAACCAAAACTTGTTGTGATAATTAACTTAACCCCTTTATAAAGGGGTTTTAATTCATTAATTCAAGGGAAGTCCTAATAGCAAAATAATATAAAATTAATAATTAAACTCAATTAATAAATATTTATTAACTAATTATGTATAATAGTTAAAAAATAAACAATAAAACACCAGACACAACATGCCACTGATGGAGTCTGTCCCAATTAGACTTTCACTGGAAAGGCATTTTATCAATTTTTATTAAACTCATATATGTAACAATGGCACTATTTGTCACAGCTTGGTTGGATGAGGAGTGGAGAATGAGGAGGAGATCCAGAGTAAAAGAAATATAAACAGTTTATTAAATGAAATACTGAAAATACAAACAAACAAATCAAAACCGGGAGCAAAACAGCAAACATGTAACGTTAACGACGGACAGCTGGGGAGTGATCACAAACAGACTTAAATACACAGAAACATGGGCGTGGTCACAAACAAGATAACGAGGGGGAATTACAAATATGGGCATAGAAGGAACCAAAAGGACTAACCAAAAGGGGGAGAAACAAGGACTAAACCAAATGAACTAGAAACATGGGGGAAAAACACTTGGAAAACATGACAGAACAGGACAATACACAGACATGACTCTGATATTACCAAACCCCCCCCTCCCCCGAAGGCGCGTCCCGCGCCTAATAACATCCCAAGGGGAGGGAGGGTGGGCGCCCTGGAGACCGCTAGGAGGACACAGGGGACATAGAGGTGGTCTCCAGGGCGGATCAGGGATCTCAGGTGGCCATGGCGGGTCTGGGGGTTCAGGAAACCATGGCCGGGTAAACAGTCCAGGTGGCCATGGTGGATCTGGCGGCTCAGGCAGCCATTGCCGGGACAATAGTTCCGGAGGCCATGGCGGATCTGGAGGCTCAGGAAGCCATGGCCGAGTAAACAGTCCAGGTGGCCATGGCTGGGTAAACAGTTCAGGTGGCCATGGTCGAGTGAACAGTCCAGGTGGCCATGGCCGGGTAAACAGTCCAGGTGGCCATGGCCGGGTAAACAGTCCAGGTGGCCATGGCCGGGTAAACAGTCCAGTTGGCCATGGCCGGGTAAACAGTCCAGGTGGCCATGGCCGGGTAAACAGTCCAGGTGGCCATGGCTGGGTAAACAGTCCAGGTAGCCATGGCCGATCAGGGGAGTAGCTCTGGAGGGCGCGCTGGAGACGGCTCCGGCTCTGGAGGGCGCGCTGGAGACGGCTCCGGCTCTGGAGGGCGCGCAGAAGGAGGCGTCGGCTCTGGAGGGCGCTCTTGAGGAGCGGGCTCTGGAGGGCGCTCTTGAGGAGCGGGCTCTGGAGGGCGCTCTTGAGGAGCGGGCTCTGGAGGGCGCTCTTGAGGAGCGGGCTCTGGAGGGCGCTCTTGAGGAGCGGGCTCTGGAGGGCGCTCTTGAGGAGCGGGCTCTGGAGGGCGCTCTTGAGGAGCGGGCTCTGGAGGGCGCTCTTGAGGAGCGGGCTCTGGAGGGCGCTCTTGAGGAGCGGGCTCTGGAGGGCGCTCTTGAGGAGCGGGCTCTGGAGGGCGCTCTTGAGGAGCGGGCTCTGGAGGGCGCTCTTGAGGAGCGGGCTCTGGAGGGCGCTCTTGAGGAGCGGGCTCTGGAGGGCGCTCTTGAGGAGCGGGCTCTGGAGGGCGCTCTTGAGGAGCGGGCTCTGGACGGCGCTCTTGAGGAGCGGGCTCTGGACGGCGCTCTTGAGGAGCGGGCTCTGGACGGCGCTCTTGAGGAGCGGGCTCTGGACGGCGCTCTTGAGGAGCGGGCTCTGGACGGCGCTCTTGAGGAGCGGGCTCTGGACGGCGCTCTTGAGGAGCGGGCTCTGGACGGCGCTCTTGAGGAGCGGGCTCTGGACGGCGCTCTTGAGGAGCGGGCTCTGGACGGCGCTCTTGAGGAGCGGGCTCTGGACGGCGCTCTTGAGGAGCGGGCTCTGGACGGCGCTCTGGCGGCGCGGTCACTGGAGGGCGCTCTGGCGGCGCGGTCACTGGAGGGCGCTCTGGCGGTGCGGTCACTGGAGGGCTGGGCGGAACCAGCGAAGACTCTGGGAGACTGGGCGGAACCAGAAGAGACTCAGGAAGTCTGGGCGGAACCAGCGAAGACTCTGACTTGGCGGTAGCCATCTTGGGTGCAGACTCAGACTTGGTGGCCATCTTGGCCGGGATTTCAGGTTGGGTGGTCATTTTGGCCGAGGGTTCTGGAACAGCGTTCATCTGGGCCGTGAACTCAGTAACGGCGGCCATCTTGACCGGGAACTCAGCAATGGCGGCCATCTTGACCGGGAACTCAGGTTTGGCGGCCATCTTGTCCGTGAACTCAGTAACGGCAGCCATCTTGACCGGGAACTCCGGCTTGGCAGCCATCTTGGCCGAGGATTCAGGAACGGCGGCCATCTTGGCCGGGAACTCAGTCTTGGCTGCCATCTTGGCCGAGGATTCAGGAACGGCGGCCATCTTGGCCGGGGACTCAGGCTTGGTTACCATTTTGGCCGGGAACTCAGCAAAGGCGGCCATCTTGCTTGCAGTATCCGACGTGGCAGCCATCTTGCTTGCAGAATCTGGCATGGCGGCCATCTTGCTTGCAGAATCCGGCGTGGCAGCCCTCTTGTGAACTGGCGTGGCGGCCATTTTGTGAGCTGACGCGGCAGCCATCTTGTGAGCTGGCGTGGCAGCCGGCAGATTAGAGCGCTGGGCGGAGGCCGGTAGATGAGAGCGCGGGGAGGAGGCCGGCCGCATCGGGCTGAGGACAGCAGCGGAGCTTTGGAGGACGACTGGGGATAGGAGACTGGGCTGGCGGTCCGATCCGTTGGAGCGGTATGTGGAGGTTCTCGGCTTATGGCAGACTGGCGCGATGTGCTGTGTCTGTGAGGGGACTGGAAGATGAGACCGACCAGAATTTGGAAATTCTTTGACTTCAAAATCAGATCCATTCAAATAGAGAATCAGGTTTATTAGCTCGATCAAGGGGAAATTACAAGAGGGAAGATCGCAGCGAATGGTCTCATCATCCAGCCCCAAAACAAACACAGCACCAAGAGCAGCCTCGTGCCAGCCTACCTGATGGGAGAGCTCGATGAAATCCTCCACATATCGTTCCAACTCATGGCCACCTTGCCGCAGTCTCCTCAAAGCTGCCTCAGCCCGACTCATCTTCTGTTTTGGGTCCGTCGTTCTGTCACAGCTTGGTTGGATGAGGAGTGGAGAATGAGGAGGAGATCCAGAGTAAAAGAAATATAAACAGTTTATTAAATGAAATACTGAAAATACAAACAAACAAATCAAAACCGGGAGCAAAACAGCAAACATGTAACGTTAACGACGGACAGCTGGGGAGTGATCACAAACAGACTTAAATACACAGAAACATGGGCGTGGTCACAAACAAGATAACGAGATGACGAGGGGGAATTACAAATATGGGCATAGAAGGAACCAAAAGGACTAACCAAAAGGGGGAGAAACAAGGACTAAACCAAATGAACTATAAACATGGGGGGAAAACACTTGGAAAACATGACAGAACAGGACGATACACAGACATGACTCTGACACTATTGAGATTTGTTTGGACATGTGTCATGGTAATAGCTGTTTTTTGAACATGTGCTATGTTTTAGACCATGGAAACATAGAAATGGGTTTTGGTTTGTTTTTTAAAATATGGTATCATAGTAACACTTTATTATTTTTTAGACATGGTGCCATGGTAAATTTATGTTTGCTATGTATGAATGTATTTCTTCTGTTGAACACAAAATACGATATTATGAAAAATGGTGGAAACCAAACAGATGGTCCCCACTGACTTCCACAGTTTTTTCCATAATTTTATGTTCAGCAGATGCAAGAGAGTAATATAGGTTTGGAACATTTTGAGGGTGAATAAATGATGACAGAAGTTTCATTTTAGGGTGAACAACCCCATTAAAATGCATCAAAATGGTATTTGTAAAACATTAAAATTAACTAAATTAAACTAAAAATGAAACTAATAGACTATAAGATTGATTCTTGGGATTTGGGAATAGTGGTTCATCAAAATGAGAATTGATTAAAATCTAGAAACTGATCTTTTAAACTATGTTGGCCTACCTCATATATTGAGATTCTTTATGAGTTCACATTCTCTTGTCCTCCAGATGCACCCGTGATCTTTTGAGAACCGAGCACTTACTGTAAGACAAGCGTTACCACTGACTGCCCCATGAATTAACTCTGCTCTCTAAGACATCCACACCGCTGAGGTCCAGACCCTCCAGCAGAACCCCACCCTGGGTACGGCGAGCACGGCGGACCCCCGGTGCCATACAAACACCATCAGATCCACCAGTCTGGCCCTCAGCCCAAACACAGCCAGACTCTGACAGCACAGGCTCCGCTGGAACAGCACGGTTTGGGCTCTACTTCTACATTTGATCAGGCCGCTGAAGAACAGCGGGCCCAGCCGGAGCCCAGAGCTCCCCCGTACGACCGTACGTTACGCCTTGTTTGGATTTCATAAGTCATGTTTGACAGATTGCACAAAGCACTGCCATTACAGAGAGAGAGGGAATGATTGTTTTACAAGTGAAGTGTGCTGTACGGTTGTGAGAAGCTCTAATGTGGTGAACTGAGCTCAGCAGAAATCCAGTATCCTGTTACATCCAAGATGAATTACTGATCATAAAACACGTCTTAGTTCTCACAACAATCTCTGCTTTCAGTTTAGGTCTAGTTTATCAGCTGTGACAGATGTGGCTGTATTCTGTCTGATCTATTAACAGAACAATAAGTACAAAAACAGACAGATAGAATTATATTTTCGATAACACTATGTAAAGGTACACATTTTCACTATTAAGAATAGTTACCTAAAAATTAAAGGTTGAAATGTAGTTAGCTTTTTCTTCAGTAGTAGAACAGTAAAGAAGGTTTTTAACTGAATAAAATGCAAGTCAATTGCTACCAGCACTTTGAAAGTCAAAAAGGCATATACAGGCAACTCAAAATTAACTCTTAAATGCATGAATGTTTCGCCAATCATTATTACATATCAGGGTCTTTAGCGACCTGGATCTCTAACTTCTGCATTAGCAAAAAACTCTCTTTAATTTGAGCAGATGGTTTTACGATCATGTCATCCTCAGAGCGCACTTCCACAGTACATTCAGCATCTGGCTCATATTCGCGATCTCAGCCATATTTGCAAAACTATCGTTTTCAATGTCTTCAAAGTCAATATTTTGATCACTGGCAGCTTTTTCAGCACATCCACCATCAAATAACAGTGACATTTATATTTTATTGCATACAGTAATTACTCTGCAGTAAAGCCATTCAAACCAGTTCAATCAGGTCATTATTGTCTATTAAACAGTGCCATCTTGAGGAATAAAGGTGAATTGCATGTTTTGAGTGATCAGATATTTACATATTTTTGCGCACAAAAAAAATATACTTACACTATTACACACCTCGGGTATCTAGCGACCTTAGACTTTTTACAAAAAATAAAAAATAATAATAATGATCAGAAAACAAACATTCTTGTATATTTTGTTATTTTTTTCTTGTTATATTGTTTATAATGAATAGATCGAAGAATACTACGAATGTCAAACTGATGTCAAAAGGAAGGAGAGAGAGGGTAGTGAATGATGTCCCAGGTCCCTAAAGACCCCAGGTATGCATTTAAGTGTTAATACCAGTGGTTCTTGACTATATATTAAGGTCTTATGAAGTGAAACAATCAATCTGTGCAAGAAACTAGACATTATTTACAACATTATTCATTGTAATCCAGAGCCTCGGGCAAACGTTCCGAATGGATGTCCAGTTTACGAATGAACCATTCTTTGTGTATGGTGGTAGGGATGATGTTTAGAGACCACTGATCTATAAAAGAGAACATTATTATATACATCGGTGGTAGATACCAAGCCGTCAGTGTTTTTCAGTGTGAGCGCAGTTGGATTGGATTGATCACTCTTATACTCTTGGACTATCGGCCAATTTCAAAACTGTCTTTCTTATCAAAAATTCTAGAAAAGATTGTCTTTCAACAACTTACCACCAACCTAATGGAAATTGTATCTTTCAGTCTGGATTTAGGGCCCAACACAGCACAGAGTCAGCCCTTCTCAAAGTCTCTAAGGATCTGTTCCTGGCCGTTGATTCACGAAAGTGTGCAGTTTTGGTTTTAATTGATCTGACAGCTGAATTTAACACTATTAATATCCTTTTTAAGCATTGAGGACTGTGGAAAGGGATCCAAAGAAATGTTCTAAATTGGTTTGCCTCGCATTTCCAGGAAAAAACTTTTTCAGTGGATATAGACATTTTTTCATCTTCTTCTCCTATAATGAGATGTGGGGTTCCTCAAGGATCTGAAATGGGTCCAATCTTATTTAAAGTCTATATGCTTCCTCTGGCTGATATTTGTCAGAAACATAATGTATATTATAATTTCTATGCTGATGTCACTCAGCTTTACCTCCCTCTAAAGGTGGGGGGGTAATTTAGCTCTACACTCCCTCTTTAGTTGTTTTAATGATTTTAAGGAGTGGATGGCAGCCAATTTTTTTTAAAGACTAAAGTGATAGTGTTTGGCCCTCTGAGTTTGTCGAAACATATCATTAATTAATCAGGCTTCCTTCAATCAATCCAAGGTACACAATCAAGCAAGGAGTCTTGGTGCAATTTTTGATGCTGAGTTGAAGTTTGACAAGTTTAATAAGATGATGGTTAATTATATTTGTAAGCAATGCACATTACTTTAAAAAAGTAATTAGTTATAGTTACTAGTTATTTCTCACAAATAGCAACTGATTTAGTAACCAAGTTACATCATTTTAAAAGTAACTAAATACCAGGGAAAGTAACTATTGTGTTCCTTTAAAAAAAAAAGTCAAATATGTCAAATAACTTGGATGCCCCCAATATTAAATATGGCAAATTTATAAAACATTGTACACTATTTGTTGCTGTGGGACAGTTGTCACACCGGTGCGGTCTGTCTCGTTTTTTTTTCCTAATGACTGTGAAAAGAACTAAAACTTCTTTGTCATTTTAAAACTGCAAAGGGTCTACTTTTAATTATGAAGAGTCTGCAGTCTCTGTCTCCGTCACCTCTCTTTATGAAAAAAAAAACCTGTATCTCTGCAAATACCTACTTTACAGACATGAGAAATATATGTATAGAAAGCTTTTAAACTTTTAAATGAAGTAAGTCTTGTCTAAAACAAATATTCTCTAATAAAGTAATTCATATGATACCAACGTGAGCTCTAGTATTTCCCGTCTAGACTCATCTCTATTTTAATCTGCTTTTGTATATTTTAAACATCCATGTGAGACACATGGACATGTTGGTAAATGACCAACTCTCTAAACAAACATGAACATTCATCAAGTTCACCATGGCTACTTTTCGTTACTGGAAGAAGACGCGCTGAGAGGAATAAGCCATAATTTACCTCAGAAGAACTCAACACGAAACTTATAGTAAACTCTTAAAAATAAAGGTGCTTTAAAAGGTTCAGAAGACCCATTTTTTGTTTCACAAAGAACCATTTAGTCAAAGGCTCTTTAAATAACCATCTCTTTTTACCTTTTTTATAATCTGTAGAACCCTCGTTCGCCGCAAATAACTATTTGTGAAACAGAAAGGTTAAAGGTTCTTTATGGAACCATTTAAACAAAAGGGGTTCTTCCATGGCATTGTGAAGCACCTTTACTTTTTTTATTATAATTTTTCTAACATTTTACAAAGCAGTAGGAAGCACCTTTACTTATATTATAATAGCTTTTTATAATGCATTGCATAGCACAGCCACAAATACATATGTGTATTTCACATGTGCCAAAGACAAACATAAACACTTCCTGTGTCCTCATAAACCAACTGCCAAAATTGCCTGTAGTTTTGTGTGAGGGTTAGGGTAAGGGGATAGAAAATACAGTTTGAACAGTATAAAAATCATTATGCCTATGGAATGAACCCATAAAACATGGAATCCAGTGTTTGTGTGTGTACAGTACGCTCATGAAGGCTTAATGCTGGTGGTCCCTCTGACAATGATATTTATTGTCTTTAGGCCATAATAAGTCCATCTGGTTTTGATTGTGCTTCCAGAACCCCCTCTTACTCTGGAGAGACAGAAATCAAGACAGAAAAGAGGAAGAGAGACAGTGGACTTATTCTTATTTCATTCTGAGTGCTCATATTACACCTGTGAAACAAACCTGAAGAGAAATAATCTCACCTGCTTCGGTCAAGAGGCATGCAGTTTGTATATTAATCACAATGAGGCATTTACAGCATGAGAGCTATCTTTTTCTTACCTTTTTATAATCTGAAGAACTTTCTTTCACCACAAAGAACCTTTTGTGAAACAGAAAGGTTCTTCAGATGTTAAAGGTTCTTTATGGAACCATTTAGACAAAAAAATGTTCTTCTATGGCATCGTGAAGCACCTTTATTTTTAAGAGTGTAGACTCTGATTGTGAGAATTAATACTCGGAGGTAGGGAAAATTATGACTATCCCTTCTGACCTAACATTTTCACACACTATTTTTGAAGCAAAGGGACACATCAGATCACATCAGGGTGAGAAAGAGTCTGAACATGGAACTCTTGTGCAACTTTATAACGGTCCAAACCACTGCAGTCGACTCATACTGTCCAGAGAGATACGATAAGAAATGTGGGAGTCATGTTATGGTAAATAAAAACACATGTTATGCATGGATAAAAAAAAAGAAAAAAAAAATTAAAAAACACTTTGTGAACTCCTCATGCATTTAGAGTTAAAATTGTAAGAATGTATGTACTTAAATGAAATGGCCATAACTACAGGAAAATATTCAGAGAAAAGTTATATACACTCTTTAAAATAAAGCTGCTTTAAAAGGTTCTTCACAGCGATGCCACAGAAGAACCGTTTTTGGTTCCACAAAGAACCATTCAGTCAAAGCTTCTTTAAAGAACCATCTCTTCATTACCTTTTTTGTAATCTGAGGAACCTTCTTTCGCCACAAGTGTGAGTGTGAGTATACTGTATATATGCAATGTATGTTTTGGCACCTCTTAATTGAACATGAACAAAACCTCACAGTTCAAACCCAAAAGCATTACTTCATATTACGACCATTTTAGATTGCAAATGCAAGTAGTCAAGTGCTGATGTATAAAAATGTAAAATTAATGTTATTATATGTGAAATTAAACTATTATAATTCTCATATGTCTGCTTACTGGTTAAAGCCTTAAGTGCAAAAGCCATAATTATAGGATAAGGATGAAAAGGTGTGATGTCAAAGAAATCTTAATATTATTCAAAAATGACCCAAAGATAATTGTTAAAATGCACACTGCAAAAAAATGCTTTTCTTACTTAGATTTTGTGTCTTGCCAAAATATCTAAAATTGACTCTTAATTTACAGTTTTTTTGTTTTTGTTTTTTTACCAGAAATCGTCACCTAATTTTATCTTTATTTGTTGTATTTTTCATGTTTATGAATTTGTCACGTTACACTGCAAACATGTTTTTCTTACTTAGATTTTTTGTCTTCTTTCCTGCCAAAATATCAAAAAATTCTTAAATCAAAAAGGATTTTGATTGTCTTGTTTTCAGAAAAAAAAAAAAAAAAAAGTCAAAACTAAGTCAGTTTTTGTTCAAAACAAGCAAAAATAATCTGCCATTGGGCAAAGAAAAATAATCTTGTTTTCTGTTTGAAATAAGATTTTTTTTCTTACCCCACTGGCATATTATTTAGCTTTGTTTTAATCAAAAACTTTTTTTTTCTTCTGAAAACAAGACAATATTTTTTACTCGTCTAGAAAATCCTTCTTGATTTAAGAATTTTTAGATATTTTGGCTGGAAACAAGACAAGAAATCTAAGTAAGAAAAGCATTTTTTGCAGTGTAACACACTGACAAATTCATAAACATATAATAAATAAAGATAAAATTAGGTGAAATTAAGAGTCAAAATATGCTAAGGAGAGGATCTGCATTTGCATAGGTTTAAATAAATGATTTTTGTTATAAGAGGCAATAAAAACAACTTTGTGCGTTAAAACCACTCCTTTCCAGGTTAAAAAAGAAAGACACGACACAAATTTGAAACAGCTGAATGTCAAAAATATATTCTGTCTTATCTTTGCATGCACTGCTTATTTCTTTGGTGCCCATAATGTAAATACTCTTTTACTAATTGGAATACAGTCACCTCTCAATGGCTGTCAATGGAGGAACATGGTTTTGCACACAGACAGCTGCAGTTATATCATCTACAACTGAGTCTTTGGCTCATTGCTTTGGTAGAAGAACATTGTACTGTTCAGTGAAATGCTGATGATCTTAGAGATTTCTAAAGTCTCACAACAGCTCTGTAATAAACAACTATAGAAACCAGTCAACTGTTGAAAACACATCTTCAGTCCTGCCCTCTAGTGGACACCAACATCACTGAAAGCGTCTCTGAAAGCTTGTGTTACAATCCAGCTCACTTCAGACCAGCCCGAAGACTTCATTGGAAGTTGAACGAATGCCTCTTTGGTAGGTCTTGCTTTCATTTTGCATGTTTTTGTATGTTGTAAAACATTATTATTAAAGCAGAGAAATCTTTTGCTTTTCATTGTAACACTGAGCGTCAAATCCAAGCGTCTCAGTCGTTCAATATGTAGTAATGTTTCTGCACTAAACCTAAATAATGTTACTTACTTAAAATATTATTACGTTTGTTCTAAATATATTTGGACTTTCGGAATTGTATAATTGTCTCTTATCTCATTTATAAGACCAACCGAACAAAGGAAAAGAAAGGTAAGACTTTTCTTTTATTACATTCTTCTATATTCTACAATATTCACGTTTACATGGAAAAACATTGTTAACATATAAAACAAATTCTCTAAAACTACAGTTGCGTTTAAAATCTGTTACGATCATTTCATATTGTTTTCACAATAAATAATGTTCTAAAGTGCATATAATGCAATGTTACATACTCAACATTCAAAACAGAAAGTGAAAAAACTATATTAATATATTAGCCTTAACATGATCTTTTTTTCTGCTTTCCATCAAAATCACAGCTTGCATCCCTCTTGTATAACATGGAAAACCTAAAAACAACATATTTATATTCCCTCTCATAATTCAGTTATATTTCAGATATTATGCGTTGTGTTCAGAAATCAGCATGATATTGAGAAAGCATGAAAAGCATAATGTTACAGTGACAGAGCTAATGTTTATTTATAATAGTTAAAAGCTATGGTAACACTTTACTTAAAGCCTTTATGCATAATGCATTATAAAGGTATAATGCATTTTATCAACTGTAACCAAAGTCAAAATGCATTATCATTTCTTGTGGGTTTGTTTGTCATGCACTACAAAAACGTTTTCATCAGTTTCAACTGAAAAACTTAAGTTTAGCAGCTGCCTTAAAATGTTAAGTTAAACCAACTTAAGTAATTTAAACTCACAAGTTAAATCAACTCATTTGGATTGTAATGTTCAAATGACTTGTAGCTTTAAGCTGATTTAACTTAAAAACAGGTTTTGAAGTTGAATCTGGTGAAAACTTTTTACAGTGTGGGTTTAATGCATTAAGGCTGAAACAATGTATTTAACTGTAGTTACAATTATACATGGATCATAATAATAACAAAGCATAATTAATGTATTAAAACTACTTTTATAATGCATTATATAAAAACGCTCAAACTTTATGTTATGATTTAGTTTGCTTTATGGTTCAAGTATGTTTTTTTGTGCAGTCAACCTGCTTTACACTGCTTACATTTCCCTAGTGTTGTTTTGATTGTTGTTTTTAATATATTATAAAGGTGTGACTTTTTTGCATTTTGAACTGAAAAAAAAAAAAAAAAATTTTTGAAACAGAAAGATTATGAGGCCAGATGAAGATCTGCAAAATCAAACTACAACTTCATCACTGCAAAAACTGCTTTTCTAGCTTAGATATTTTGTCTTGTTTCCAGACAAAATATCTACAAATTCTTAAATCAAGAAGGATTTTCTAGACAAGTAAAAAAAAATCTTGTTTTCAGAAAAAACAAGTCAAAATTAAGTGAGTTTTTGCTTAGAACAAGAAAAATAATCTGCCAATGGGGTAAGAAAAAAAAAAAAAAAAATCTTATTTCAAACAGAAAACAAGATTATTTTTCTTACCCCACTGGCAGATTATTTTTCTTGTTCTAAGCAAAAACTCACTTAATTTTGACTTGTTTTTTTCTGAAAACAAGACAATTTTTACTCGTCTAGAAAATCCTTCTTGATTTAAGACTTTTTAGATATTTTGGCTGGAAACAAGACAAAAAATCTAAGCTAGAAAAGCATTTTTTGCAGTGCATTTCAAATTCTGGAATAGGATCAAATTCACACAACATATCGCTGTAATTTAAGTAATGCCATGAACATTAACGGGGAACATACAATGAAACGGCAGTGTTTGCAGTGTGTCTCTATATAATATAATGTCCAGTAATCCTCATGGTTCCACAGCAGGCTTGGTCCCTGAAACAGAAAATAAAACATCGTCGACATTACTAAATGCTTTTCTAGCTTAGATTTGTTTTGTCTTGTTTCCAGCCAAAATATCAACAAATTCTTAAATCAAGAAGGATTTTCTAGACAAGTAAAAATGATTGTCTTGTTTTCAGCAAAAGCAAGTCAAAATTAAGTGCATTTTTGCTTGAAACAAGCAAAATAATCTGCCAATGGGGTAAGAAAAATAATCTTGTTTTCTGTTTGAAATAAGATTTTTTTTTCTTACCCCATTGGCAGATTATTTTGCTTGTTCTAAGCAAAAACTCACTTAATTTTGACCTGTTTTTTCTTAAAACAAGAAAATAATTTTTACTTGTCTAGAAAATCTTTTTTGATTCAAGAATTTGTAGATATTTTGGCTGGAAACAAGACAAAAAAAATCTAAGCTAGAAAAGCATTTTTTGCAGTGAACATAAAAAAGCACGCAATGTATTTACAGTGGACGTACATTAACTCTCAGGTGGAGGCAGACAGGAGTTTCTACGTGAACGGCATTTGTTTTTCTGTGAAGAAAACCAAGATACTCTTAGAAGTTCAAAGAAATCTCATAATTCACAGATTCTGGCAGAAGATTGTGAGAGCATTACAGCGTCTTCGGTGAAATGCGGGCCGTACCTTTTGATGCAGACGGAAGTGGACGGCTGGGTCCGACAGCCACGGGTGCTTCAGCGCTTCAGTGGCTCCTATCCTCCAACTACACACAGAAAGATAAACCAGCGACCATAAACATAAGGTTTTAGGTTCCAATCCTGCCAAGGATGATTCACGAACTGCAGCCACTGTGCTATAAGGATAGTAATCAGTGGTGTAATGTAACAAAGTAACAATAATTCATTACAGTACTTAAGTATTTTTGGGAGTATCTGCACTTTACTTGAGTTTTTATTTTTCAGCCTACTTTAACTTGTACTCCACTACATTTTCTAATTAAAATGTATACTTTTACTTTGATACACTTCTCCGAACAGGGGCGGACTGGCCATGTTTAAATTCCCGGTGTCCTGGTAGCCAATTTGGCCTGCTGTCATTTATATTTATATAATTTATATTTTATTTTCATATATATTGTTGTTGTTGTTTCTGTTGCATGCCGAATGTACTAAAGTGATTATTTCCAACTTCGCCATTCAATAATAATACTCTAAAAAATCGTAATCCGGTTGGTCTTGACTGAACAGAATGCAAGACTCGAGAATGGAGCGCCCAGGTGGAGCAGAGAGTCGTTCACATTGTTTTATACCACGTTTAGAGGGAGCTAAGGCTAACAACAATACAACCCTTACAAAAATTAACCATGTTTTCACTAAAAATCAAAAACCATTGTTACTAAACTATGGTAACCACAAATTAACAAAGGTTTTGCTACACTTTATGGTATTTGTAGTAAAACTCTGGTTATACAAATTGCAAAATGCCAAAAAAAAAAAAAAAAAACCACGGTTACTACTATACTTTTACCATAGGCCTAATTAAACCATGGTTAATTTTCCTAAGGACAAAACAAGACCCATGATAATGCAAAAAAAAAAAATCAGTATTAGGATTTTACTAAAGATATATTCAAGATGTAGCTATTATTGTAGGCCAACAGTTTTGACATTTAGGCAAGATAAAACAATAGCACATGGTCCTAATGTAATACGTACATTTTTATGAAAAGGTAAATGGAAGTTCAAGAGATAGTCTTTAATCATTTTGCTTGGCACCAGCCAATGGATTATACTTTTTTTTTATGTGATAATAATAATTTTTACAAAAAATAAATAAATATTGTACATGGTTTCAGAATTTGTTGTGGGTATTTGGGACGGCCTGGCCTGAAATTTTGTCCCAGTCCGCCCCTGTCTCCGAAGCATATTCGTTACTTACTACAAAATAGTCAGAAGTCAGGATCTCAGTCAGAATTGCAAGATGTAAACTCGAAACTGTGAGAATTTTTTTTTTTAATTAATTTTGCAAAACTTTATGAAAAAAGTTATTTATCAAATGTATTGTGTTCTATCCAGAAAGTGTTTGCTCACAAAAATATTGCGTTTCTCTCAAAAAAGTGCATTTGCATTAAAATTTAGTTTTATTTCTTTCAGCTCTTTATTTCCGTCACAAATGTTTTTGTGAGCAAACACAAAGTTTATAAACTCATAATTCTGACTTTTATTTTTTTTTAGATTTTTTCCTAGAATTAAGTGGTAAAAACTCAATTCTGACTTGTTTCTCCAAATTGGGTCATATAAACTTGCAATTGCGAGAAATAAAGTCTGAATCGCGAGACTTGAACTCAGAATTATGTCTTTTTTTCCTCAGAAATTGATGATGTAAATTGTGAGAAATAATTAAAACGGTGAAAGTTTGTCTTCGTCTTCTGTCGGCTCACTTTGTGATTGGATATTGTTTCGTTTCACGTGATAATCTGCGTGAAATCTTTGTCCTCAGGGTTCCCCTCACAACAGGATTTCTGATCGTAAATATTCAACATGTTAAATATATACGATTCGTGATCGGAGCGCCTCCAACATTCTTCCGAGCAGATTCAGTCACTCTTAACACACCTCACACCACAGAGAAATCTGATAGGAGGCAGCAAAACACTGTGTTGACTGTCTCTTTAATTTGTGTATAAATCTCTTAAATACCTTTTATCCACCACAAGCAGTTTGGAAATGAAATCCTTGGCTTCTTCTGAGACTTCTGTGAATTCATCCTCCTCGAAGTTCCACTGACAGGACAAAATGTTGTTCAGTGTCTCATTGTTATCGTCACCGAGGAAGGGAGACAAACCACTCAGCCTGTAAAAAACAATTTATTCATTTATTTATTCATTTATTAAATTTTAACAGAAAATTTGTGTGGGATTTACTTTGAAAGAATTTTCACAATTTCTGGTACATTTCACAAATAATAACCAAGAAATGACACATAACATACTGAGTTAAATTACAAACTGAAATAAAAATAAAAACAAATAAAAAAGAAAATTAATAACAATTATTACTAATACAAATTTGAAACTAACATATTAGAGAACAAAAGAGAACATATACAAATGAAATGTAAAACTAAAAAATAAAACTAGTGAAACTCAAATGTTTTTTTTTTTTTTTGTAAACTGCTATTTCTTTGTAATTATTTGTGAAATTTAGCCAATTTCCAAGTTTTTTTTAATTTTTTTTTTTTTTTACTACAGAAAAAATATTAATATTTACAAAAAATGGCAAGTAAAACACTGAATGAAAAAAACCTCAAATAAAATAGAAATGTTTAAAAAATAATAATAATGACAAAAGCACAAAACAAGATAACTAAAAACTTAAAATAAAACTACACATATAAATAAAAATCTAAATATTAACAAATACTAAAATAGAAGTTAAACACAAAAAAAAGTGAACACTAAAAAAAAATTCAAAGTTAAAAAATAAAGCTATTTTATATGTCATCTGAATAGATAAGCTTTCCTTTTATGTATGGTTTGTTAGGATAGGACAATATTTGGCTGAGATATTATTAATCTGAATCTGATGGTGCAAAAACATCAAAATATTGAGAAAATCTTTAAATTTGTCCAAATTAAGTTCTTAGCAATGCATATTACTAATATAAAAATAAGTTTATATATATACAGTAAGAAAATTTACAAAATGTCTTCATGAAACATATATTTACTTAACAACCTAATGATTTTGGCTTTTAAGAAAAATCGAAAATTTTGACCCATACAATGTACCCAGGGTTTATTGTTTTGTGGTCCAGGGTCACAAATAATTGCAAAGAAATGGCGGGTAGCACACTGAATTAAATACAAAGGTGAAATAAAAATATTTGAAATATATAAAAAATATTAAAATAACCCTAAAACCTAAAATGACAGAAGCACAAAACAAAATGACTAAAACTTAGTCAACAAAAGTATTTAAACACTTAACACTGAAAATGCTTTAGGATTTACTATTTCTATATCATTTTTACTCAAATAGCTAGTAAATTTCACAAATAATTACAAAGAAATGTCGAAAAGCACATTGAATTCAATGTAAACATTTTAAAGACTGGAATAGTATTTTCTAAATGCACTCCTATAATATTTGTCTTCAATAAAAAGTACAGTGTAAAAATGCGTTTCTTACTGTCTTGTTTCCAGCCAAAATATCTTAAAATTCTTAAATCAAGAAGGATTTTCCAGACAAGTAAACATTATTTTCTTGTTTTCAGAAAAAAAAAAGAAGTCAAAATTAATTCAGTTTTTGCTTAGAGCAAGCAAAATAATCTGCCAGTGGGGTAAGAAGAAAAAAAAATCTTATTTCAAACAGAAAACAAGATTATTTATCTTACCCCATTGGCAGATTATTTAGCTTGTTTCAAACAAAAACACACTTATATTTTTTAAATGTCTAGAAAATTCTTCTTGATTTAAGAATTTTTAGATCTTCTGGCTAGAAACAAGACACAAATCTAAGTAGGAAAAGTATAAGAAATGCTACTTTTAGTTCAACTAGAGCATTTTTCAGTGTTTGTAAACACACATATGACTCACAGCATGTATGCGATCACTCCCAGACTCCACATGTCCGTGTTGAACGACACAAAATCATAGTTGACCACCTCAGGAGAGAGAAACTCCGGCGTCCCGAAATTCACCCGTAACTTCTCCTTGGGCTGATACCTGAACAGAACCAATGCTTCTCAGTTCAGACTCTTTCTTATTTCTGAACAAAGACATCAGTGTGGTGACTAGTGAGTGTACTTACTTCCTAGCAAGTCCAAAGTCGATGATCTTGATTTTATTTGTGAGTCTGCTGACACACAGAATGTTCTCTGGCTGTAGGCCACAAGAAACAGCGAGGGTTACGAAGGGTACAGTGGTTATTTGCTTTTAAAGCTAGAGGAATGTCGGCCAATGACAGATCATATTTTTGAGATTTAAGTGTTTTTATTGTTGCATTGCCCTGGATCTCCGGTTGTACCTTTAGGTCCAGATGGAGGATGTACATTTTGTGCATGTAGCGCAAGCCTTCACAGATCTGCCTGATGAACATCACCGTGTCCAGCTCCGTCAGCTTGTAGTTCTCATCGATGATTCGGTCAAAGAGTTCACCTCCGTCAACACTGTTCAGAGATCAGCACAGGACACTTTTAATTCAGTTTCAAATCCTTACTCATAATTATAAGCTACTCATCATCAGGAGCATTAAGCTAGTATTAAGCTTTTTTATTATCACAATAGTAAAGTCAAAGAAAAAGTAGGTTTACCCAGATGATGAATCACACTGCACTGGAAAAAAAATGCTTTTCTTACTTAGATTTTTTGGACTTGTTTCCAGTCAAAATATCTAAAAATTCTTAAATCAAGAAGGATTGTCTAGACAAGTACAATTATTCAGTAAAAACTGCCAATGGGGTAGAAAAATAATCTTAGTTCAAACAGAAAACAAGATCATTCTTTTACCCCATTGGCAGATTATTTTGCTTGTTTTAAGAAAAAACTCACTTAATTTTGACTTGTTTTTACTGAAAACAGGAAAATAATTTTTACTTGTTTAGAAAATCCTTCTTGATTTAAGAATGTTTAGATATTTTGACTGGAAACAAGACAAAAAATCTAAGTAAATCCAAGTCAGTTTAAAAATTATTGTTCCATTTTTTGGCATTTTAGAGTCAAATGTTTTTACAGAGGGGATTTTGGATATCTCATTTTGTCACTCCATAATTTAGAAAAAACTTTGAACAGACAGAAAACTCATTTTGAGAAAATGGCCTTAAAAATGTGTATTGTAATTGAAATCTACTGACACAAATAGATAAAGTGCTATAAAAGAAACACTTAACAGTGTCTTTTGGGTGTTTTCTTTCCACTAGTCTGAAAAAAAAAAAAAAAAACACTTTATGAAAAAGTAAAAAGCCCAAAATCTCAAATTTGACATTGACATTTTTTTTGCCTGCAATGTCTCACCTTAAAAAAAAATCATCACAATCATTGAATTTGGTGGTTGTATCTACAGAAACATATAATATAATATAGTTTCCATTTAGTACTGCCTTTCAGAAGCAACAGAAGATACTTGCATGTTTCCCAAAAGACAAATTAAGTACAAATTCAAAAAGTTTAAAAAAAGATGCATCTCTTATTTCCTTCTGGAGCATCAGTGAATGTTTGAACCTTTTTTAATAGTTGTGTTTGAGTTCCTCAGTTGTATTCAGAGTGAAAAGATGGATCTCAAAATCATACAGTCACTGCTGGAAAGAGTTCAAATATGCAAAAGATGCTGGAAAACGTCTCAGGTTACGTATGTAACCCTAGTTCCCTGAGGGAACGAGACGCCGCGTCATGGAACGCTATGGGGAACGCCATTGGCGGGCAGCACTCTGAATCATGTCTACAACCAATGAATGACGGGAGTGACGTCACAGGTGCGGTGACGTCAGCGACCGGGAAGTATAAAGCACGTGCGTTTGATGCCCGCGGCAGCTCTTTTAGGAATGAAGCGAGCGCCGCAGGATGCGGGAATTATGGTCCGAGACGTGGCGTCTCGTTCCCTCAGGGAACTAGGGTTACATACGTAACCTGAGACATTCCCTTCCGGGAACTCGAGCCGCGTCATGGAACGCTACGGGGAACGAGACTACCAACGCCTCCATAATTTCCAAACCCTGCGCAGTGTCTGCTCAACCAGGGTGGAAAGGAAAAGAGCCCTTGTCTAGCATTCCGCGGACAAGAAGGCCCTGTAATCCTCGGCCCTCGGGCACACGAGGAATGGTAGTCAACCCCTGTCTGGTCGCCAGCCAGAGCGAGAGGTACTCCTCGGCCCTCAGGCACACGAGGAGTCTTAGTCCTTTGTCTGGGAATAGCCAGAACAAGAGGGACCGCAATAACCATTGTCTAGTATTCCACGGACAAGATGGTGTAGGTAGTCCTCGGCCCTCAGGCCCACGAGGACAGTGCACTCGACCTCAAGAGTGCTCCTCGGCCCTCAGGCTCACGAGGAGAAGGTAGTCCTTTGTCTGGGGTTCCGCCAGAACAAGAGGGACTCAAGAGCTCGGCCTGGTACTCCCGCCAGGACACGAGGGGAATAAGCCATTGTCTAGCATTCCGCGGACAAGAGGGCACTGTAATCCTCAGCCCTCAGACACACGAGGAAGACAGTAATGGGCCTCTGCCTGGTAGCCAGCCAGGGCAGGAGGCACTCCTCGGCCCTCGGGCACACAAGGAGTCTTAGTCCTTGGTCTGGGAGAAAGCAAGAACCAGAGGGACCGAAATACGCTCGGTCTGGTAGCCTTGCCAGAACACGAGGGGAATAAGCCATTGTCTAGTATTCCACGGACAAGAGGGCTGTATGATCCTCGGCCCTCAGGCACATGAGGACAGTAGTAGACATCTGCCTGGTCGCCAGCCAGTGCGAGAGGTACTCCTCGGCCCTCGGGCACACAAGGAGTCTTAGTCCTTCGTCTGGTTTCCTGCCAGACCATGAAGGAAACAGCGTCTAGAATACTTACCTGCTAAGACACTGCGGTAACTCGGCCTGGCATTCCTGCCAGGACACGAGGGGAATAAGCCATTGTCTAGTATTCCACGGACAAGAGGGCTGTAAGATCCTCGGCCCTCAGGCACACGAGGATAGCAGTGGACCTCTGCCTGGTCGCCAGCCAGTGCGAGAGGTACTCCTCGGCCCTCGGGCACACGAGGAGTCTTAGTCCTTTGTCTGGGGTTCCGCCAGAACAAGAGGGACTGGATAAACTCGGCCTGGTACTCCCGCCAGGACGCGAGGGGAATAAGCCATTGTCTAGTATTCCACGGACAAGAGGGCTATATGATCCTCGGCCCTCAGGCACACGAGGATAGGGTTCTCAACCGCTGCCTGCCATATGACCAGCGCAGAGGGAGAAATGCTCCTCGGCCCTCAGGCACTCGAGGAGAAAGTAGGCGAAAAGACTTCTCTTCTTTCCTGATAGAAAGAATGCGCCTTGAGAAGTCTCCTCCTGGCCAGGGAGGGGGCTGAATTTCTGGGCTTAGCCTTTGCTAAGGCGAGAGGACAAAGGAGCCAGGAGTGGCTCTGAGGTCGAATTCATAGAATCTGACGTAATGTCAGTGGCGAGGACCAACCCGCAGCACTGCAGATGTCCTGGCTAGGGACACCTGCCATCAGAGCTTTTTAGAGGCAGACAGCCTCAGGAGGAGTGAGTCTTGACTCCCCATGGAGCTGGGAGACCAGAGGACTTGGAAGTAGTACAAATGGCATCCGTGATCCATCTACTGATAGCTCTGTTCGTGCCACATGCTTTCTTTTGTGGCCGTATGTGCCCAGTGCTCACACTGGACAGATATACTTCCAGTTGGTCGCACTCCAAGAGTGGAGGTAATAGAGGCTTGAGACCCCTCAGGGTCTCAACCTGAGTGCACCGCCGAGGGAACCATACCGACGAGCCACCACAAGGGGCGTGGTAGGCCAGTAAGCCGCCACGAACACCTTCAGGGTGGAGTGAGCTGGTTTTGTGGACAGGTGAGTTTGCGGGGACTCTAGTACTGTACCAACGGGCAGTAACTTGGTCTAGATGGTGTTCGTAACACCATGAAGCAAACAGGTTCCACTTAAGGTTTCCTCGTAGAGGGAGCTCTGGATTGGAGCAGGGTCTCAACAACCTCGGTTGAGAGACCAGAGTCTATGAATTGCGCCCCCCCAGGGGCCATACCCATAACTTCCACCTCTCCATGTGGGGGTAGCAGATCGCGCCCCCAGCCTGAGAGGGGAGGTCCAAGAACCATACTCGGACCGGCCAGTACGGGGCTAGAAGTAATAGCCATACCGATACCGGCGTGCTCTTTCCAGAACTCCTGGGTGCAGAGCGATCAGGAGAATGCGCACAGACGAAGCCTCGGCCACGTCTGTACTATGGCGTCCAGTCCGGGCGGACCTGGAGGCACTAAGGAGAACCAGCGAGAACATTGCGATATCTATCGAGTCGCCAGAGGTCCCACTGAGTCTGGATAAGAATTCTCCATGCTTCATTATTTCCTGATGAAGCCTTGATCTCCTGATCGTGGATGAAAACGTATGACCAAGGGGACTCTACCCACTAACAGACCTTCAGGGTGGAGTGGGTTAGCCCTGCGGACGGTAAGACTGCAGAGACTCCAGTACTGTACCAAACGGGCAGTGAACTGGGTCAAACTGGTGTTGGTTACACCATGCAGTCGACCACTTCCTCTTAGGTCATAGGGTTTCCTCATAGGGGGAGCTCTGGAGTGAGGGATGGTCTCAGCAACCTTGGTTGAGAGACTGGCCTCTATGAGATGTGCCCCCTCAGGGGTCACACTTATTCCAGAACTCCCGGGAGCAGAGCGATCGGGGAAAGGGCGTACAGACGAGGCCTCGGCCACGTCTGTACCATAGCGTCCAGTCCCGCAGGAGCTGGAGGCACTAGAGAGTACCAGAGGGGACCTTGCGATATCTCTCGAGTCGCGAAGAGGTCCTCCTGCGCCTGGCCAAACACTCTCCAGAACTGCTTCACCACCTCTGGGTGAAGCATCCATTCCCCGGGCCTCGGCCCCTGCCTCGACAGGACGTCTGCTCCCACATTCAGATGTCCAGGAATATGGACTGCTCTCAGGGAGAGAAGTTTTCCTTGAGACCATAGGAGGATCCGGTACGCTAGCTTGTACAAGGGGCGTGAGCGGAGACCTCCTTGATGGTTTATGTAATAAACCACCGCAGTGCTGTCTGTATGGACCAGCACGTGACGGTTTCTCAGGTCTGGAAGGAAACACTTCAGGGCCTGGAATGTCTAGGCAATTTATGTGCCAGGAGAGATGATGATCGCTCCGCAGGCCTTGGGCTGAGCGGCCACTCATGACCGCCCGCCACACGGTGAGGGATGCGTCTGTCGCTAGCGAAACGCGGCGACAAGGAGCCCCCAATACCGGACCCTGAGAGAGGAACCAGGTTTTCTTCCACATGACCAAGGCACGTAGGCAGCGCCGCGTGACCTTGATCTTGCGGAACGGGTTTCCCCTCGGGGAGAACCCCCTGGTCCTGGGCCACCACTGCAGTGGTCTCCTGTGCAGCAGTCCAAAAGGTATCACGTTGGAAGCGGCTGCCATAAGACCTAACAGTACTTGGAACTGTTTGACAGTGAGTGACGGGCCTAGCTTGACCGCATTTACTGCAGTAAGGATCGACTCGATCCGAGCAGGTGACATTCGTGCCTGCATCGTGGTCGAATCCCAGATTACACCTAGATAAATGTTTCTCAGTAGTGGAGAAATCACACTCTCCTTGGTGTTAAGTCTCAACCCCAATTCTTTCATGTGAGCGAGAACAACACCTCGATGTTGAACCGCTAACTGTTCAGAACTGGCCAGAATCAACCAGTCGAGTATGCGGATGCCCTGGAGTCACGGAGGAGCCAGAGCAGCATCCACACACTTCGTGAAAGTTCGGGGTGAGAGAGTTAGATCTATCGTGACAAACCGGTCCTCTGACCTGATTTGAGACACGGCATGATTGACAGTTCACATTTGAACATCAGTTTCTTGACTGAGATCTAAAATGGGCCGAAGCCCTCCATCCTTCTTGGGAACAAGAAGTACCGGCTGTAGAACCCGGACTCTCTGTCTTAGGAGTTTCTACTTCCTGTTCCATTACCAGACCCTGCTCAGGGCTCACTAGAGTTGGGAATACCCCGCTGAACGGCGGCGGTTTGGCGCCGAACTGAATGGAGTAGCCTTTCTACAGTGCGCAGGACCCACATAGAAACATTCAGCAGTAGTTTCCACGCTGCCAGAAAGTTTACTAGGGGAACCAGCCTCTCGAGACTGGTTTCTGGATTTGTTCGAGGAACTAATTCAGAGACCTGTAACAGCGAACTGGCAGGATGCTCCTGAACTTGCTCCTCTGAAGACCCCCGTGGGGGTTGCGAACTCTCCAGGGCCACTACGTTTCCGGGCGGAACAGCTAGAGAATGAAGTGACGCAAGCCCCCTCGAGAGGGGCTGCCCTCATCGGCCCTGTGGTATAAAAGTCGGGACCGTTTAGCCGAGAACCTCTTAGACCAAAGCACGACCCTCGGATCGGGCTCAGTCTTTGAAGCCCCCGGTCAGGAGTGTTGCTAATCCCGCCCTCTAGGTGTCACCGGAGGGAACGGGCTGCAATGCTCCTATTATGAGCCTCTTATGTGAGGAGCTGGTACACGGCTGGGGTTTTATTGTCCCGTCAGCAACCCCGACACGTGTACATTTGCCCATCAAGCCTGAAGTTTTATTTAGGCGGCCTGGAAAGCAAAGACGGAGCTTTCAAGGATGATGCCAGACTGGGCGACAGATAGCTGGCTAGCGTCTGTTCAACCCGCGACATCATCTTTTCTTTCTAGTTTTTCCCTTGATCTAGACAGTTCAGTGTGCAGATCGGGGAAGGACAGAAAGCTCCATTTTGGAAGTGCTGACCTAGTCCGCAGAAAACATAACGTTTGCTTTTCTGCGGCTCATTTTTCTTATTTAGCTACTGCATTAGTCAGCACATCCAACAGCTCATCATACTGAGGCGATCGGGGGGGGGGGCGGTTGAATACTTTTGACAACGTTCTTCACATCAACCTCCTCGGAGGAAGATATGGGAAGCGTTGAAAACCCTTCCTGGAAGGAAGTAACCGCATTGCGGGCTTCCTTATCCAGTAGGAGGTTTACCCATCCACCAGGTAGGAAAGGAGATAGGGGATCACCCGTCTCCCTTCCCTCTAGTAGATCAAGCTGCGATCCCCATGAGTGCAGCTACCGCTCCGCCTCAGCGGAAGCGGGGCCAGACCCGCGAGAAACGCTAGCGAAGGCTCCCTTCTCGAAGAGAGCCTTCCGGGAACGGAGCACCCGCAGTGGAAGACGCTCACACTGTGGACAGTCAGCCTTTTCGAGAGCTGACTGTGCGTGCTCTACACCCAAGCAGACCACACATAGACTGTGTGTATCCCCACCAACAATGAAGCATTGGCAGGGAGGAACACACTATGTGGCTGCTTGTACCACCTTAGTTTCTTAACTTTCTTTCCCCTTTGGTTGCATTTTAGAGGTCATACTACTCAAATAAAAGCCGTGCAAACTGGCACGAAAAAACAGCAGTATGACCGGGACAGACACAGACACAGAGCGCTCTCGCTGAATCACAAAAGCTGCCGCGGGGCGTCAAACGCACGTGCTTTATACTTCCCGGTCGCTGACGTCACCACGCCTGTGACGTCACTCCCGTCATTCATTGGTTGTAGACATGATTCAGAGTGCTGCCCGCCAAATGGCGTTCCCCATAGCGTTCCATGACGCGGCTCGAGTTCCCGAAAGGGAACTAAAGAATCTGCAGGACCTGGAGGATTTTTCTGAAGAACAGTTTCAGTTTGACTATTCACAACAAACAAGGGACTCATGAACAACCATCACAAGGTAACAACACACTGTACTTTTGAAGGGGGTTATTTTAATAATTTCAGCTATTATTTTTGTCTTATGGGCTATATGTAAACATATTTTATGTAAAGTTTCTTACTCAGGACAGTACTAAATAAAAAATAACATGCATTTTGTATGATTTCTCTTATTTTGTTAAAATTATTAACATTTTCACAGATTCTATAAGGGGTAAGGCATATATAATATTTGCATATATCATATCATAAGGCATATTTGCACATTCAAGTTTCTTCATGGGCGGAGCTAAAGATCTCTTTTGGCACACTCTGCTCGCTGCGACTTTCTGATTGGTGAATTTTCTGTGTAGCATCATTAAACATGACTATTTAGTTGAAATGATGCGAACTTATGTGTTCAACAAAAGCATATACCATTAATTTACAACCTGCTATTGTGCTATATCCCATTTAATGAGAACTAGCCAATAAGAATTAAATAAAAAGCACATACTATTCAAGTACAAGGATAATGTCGTTCCTGGACTCGTAGGCCGCATAGAGCTGTATCAGGTTGGCATGGTCAAGCTGGTTCATAACCTGAATCTCATTCTTCACCACCTCCTGTCAGATAAAGCACATTAAGATGTTATTTTACAACTGAGTGCTATGTGTAAATCACTAAGCCTGTAAAATACAATTTATACTTAAACAATTTGTGTATGATTTACACAAATAACAATGTTCACTCAGAAATTGCTAGTAAATTTCACAAAACATCAATAAATAAATCAAAAATTGAAAAAAAAATAAAAATAAAAGTTGTTATTTATGGTTTAAGTTTTTACTATCATTTATGGAAAAATATCAAAATATTAATAAACACTAAAAAAGCATACAAACACTGAACAAAAAGGTGTAGATTTACTCAGAAATTGCTAGTACATTTCACAACTTCAACAATTCTAAAGAAATAGGAGGTTATACACTGAATAAAAAAATGAAAAAAAAGACTAATAAAATTTGCAAAAGCACAAACATTACTAAAACTTAAACTAAAATTAACATAAACACAGGAAATAAAAACTATAAAAGTTGAGTCAAAATATTAATAAGCACTATAACACACTGAAAAAATGGTGTAGATTTTCTACGAAACATTTTTATTCTCAGAAATTGCAAGTAAATTTCACAAACAATTATTAAGATTTTTTTTCTGTAATACTTTGTTATACTATTTCAATTTCAATATAATTTGGTTTATTTTTATTCATGAATTTAATTTCTGAATCCTTTTTACTTTTTTATCTGATGCTGTAATACACATTGGTCAGCTATTGCTGTTTTAAATAGTGCTATATAAATAAACTGAACTTGAAGTAACATTGAATTAAATATAGAAAAAGAATAATAAAAATAGCAAAAGCACAAAAAAATGACTAAAATAAAATAATATACTAAATTAAAAAAATAAAATACTAAAATGAAATTTCCTTTGCATGTGAAAAAATGCAGTACCTTTTCTTTTTGACCTCTAGCTTTAATGATCTTGGCAGCCAAAGTAAGTCCAGAGGAATTTTCAATGCATTTATGCACCTGACCGAATCGACCACTGAAAGGAGATAAAAGCAGTTGACAGTGAATTTAGACATCTAGAAAATAATTAAACATTATTTTGTTACGTTACAAGTACATGCCAACTTATTCTACTAACCCTAACTTAACAGTCTACTAATACTCTAAAGACTGTTAGTAGACATGTAGTTGCAGAGTTACTTATTGTAAAATATCAAAATACAGTGTAACCAAGTGGAAAATAAACACTAGTTCTGAGAAAAGATCCTGTAGCATTCGTGCGCAGATATAGACATGCTGATATTTCATTATCTGCGATGACATTCACACATGTCTAAGTGTGGCTTAAGTGTCCAAATACTTTTTTGGAGCCACTGTATATGCAAAATGACATTTTGAAAGACTCAGAGACACAGAGCAGACAGGACTTCAGGGACTCTGTTGTAATGCAGCGGAGGGGGTTGCATTTTTCAGATACTATTGCATTAACAACAAGAAGAACATTCCCTTTGAAGAGATGGATTAACACCTAGTGATTAGTTTCCAGCTGGCGCGGAGGTACAGTTTCACATACCCTGAAATCTTAATGTAAAAATAACTGGCTTGACTCTGAAGTTATGAATCGGGTGAGGGGAGACAGACTGTAAAGTTACGCAATTAGCCTTTGAGGGGATTAGCAGAATTTACACCGTCTCTAAAACATTCTGTTCTCAGCAGTCGGTTCCAAAATGCAAGAAAACACTTAAACAGACCCTCCAAGAACCTCCTGCCGGTTGATAGTGTAGAAGTTGTTAATCTGGTTGGGTTTGGCAGACACCACACGGTGGTTGAAGGGTGCTGCTGGAGGTGGGGTGCAATCTGAAGAACAGGAGAAGATGGAGAAAATACATGAAGTTGATATATGTTGTGTTTTGGAAGCTGCTTCCCATCATGGGATGCTCAGTAGATGCTAAACTAGATTTCACACTTGGTCAACCAGCACTACTTACCAATTATTTGGCTTTTATTTGTCCATTTTGAGATTACTGACATAGTCGATTGATGAGTTCGCACATAGTTTCTCAAATATTTGAAGTTCTGTTATGAAAACCCTCGGAGGGATTGGCATAATGTACATGACAATGTTAACCCTTAAATGCATACCTTTGGTCTTTAGGAACCCGGGCGTCATTCACTACCCTCTTCCTCCTTCATTTTTTTCAAGTTTCAACATCAAATTTATTAGTATTCCTCAATCTATACATAAGTATATTTTTTGTGCACAAAAATATGTAAATATCTGATGACTAAATGCGTGCAATTCACCTTTATTCCTCTAAATAGACTGTTAAATAGACAATAATGACGTGATGTTTCACTCATAACTATTGCAGGTATAAAACAACAGAATATCATCAGCAAAAATTTAACTGGTTTGAATGGCTTTACTGCAGAGCAATTACTGTATGCAATAAAATAGAAATGTCACTTTTTTTGATGGTGGATGTGCTGAATAAGCTGCCAGCAATCAAACTAATGATTTTGAAGTTATTGAAAATGATAGTTTTGAGATTATGGTTGAGATCGCGAATATCAGCCAGATGCTGAATGTACAAAATATGCTTTATTTTATTCTTCTGTAATTGTTCTTAAAATATCAAGAGAGTTTTTTGCTATTGCAGAAATTAGAGATCCATCTGTGTTGGATATATAGGTCCGGGTCGCTAAAGACCCGAATATGTAATAATGATTGGCAAAACATTCATGCATTTAAGAGTAATGTATTTGGTCTTGGTGGAATAGATCTGCTATGCTGCAGCTGTTGCTTCTGCTGCGGGAGAGCAAGTACCGAGACTTGGTACTGCCAATACATCCACATCATGCTGCTGTGAGCATGTAAGAAATACTGTACTGCTGCTGCACAAACATACAGTACATAAAATAACCCCCATATAGCATATATCAATCACCTCATAGTTATACAGGTGGAGCTGGGGAAGGTGGAGGGTTTTTGAAGCAAGCTGCAAACCGCAAGCAAGCACATTTATGTTAAGTAGCAAGCTCATTGGCTACCAATATAGGAGAGATCCAATCAGCTGCGCCATGAGATAATGATGCCATTATGTCAGATTGAGTTAGACCTATCGGAGTGCGCCATCTAGAGTTTCATGCCAGAACTTTGTGTTTTGATTTGTAGCCAAAAATTATAAATTCTGATCATCTCCATCCAAACCTTAAATGAGCTTAAACTAAATGTGGAGTAAATAGCAGGAAAAACATCATCAACTGTATATCATAAATGTGAACTTGTTCAGGAAGATGGCTGAGAGTGTTAAAAGTGTCTATTTTCCAACATATGGAAAAAAAGTCAAAAAGAAGAGTTGGAGTCCAAACATTTGACAGGTATTGGCTAGTGGTGCTGGTTGAAGTTTATATTTCCAATAGAAATAACATTATGATGATCTTTGCTCATTAAACACATCATTTATAAAACAAGTAGTCCCGGTCCTTTATTCTGATTGGTTGAGCCACGTTCTAAGCTGTTGTTTCTGAGGAACTACGTTGTTTAGTGGAAGAATACTGTCCACTTTAGACATTCTTCTAACTTTAAGTAACTTCATTTCAATTAGCAGTCATTAGAGTATTAGTAGACTGTCCACTTATTGTCTGTTAATACTTTATTTTAATGGTCCCTAGAACACACTATTCTGACTATAGGTAACATTGCACAACTTATTCAATTATGTCTTATTCTGAACTTAATTATGAACTTATTCAACAAACCTTACCCGAACAGTCTACTAATGCTCAAAGGGTCCGTTCACACTGAATGCACAGTTGCTTTAAAAAATGCGAGATCAGGAATGTTTTTTTAAAAATGCAGCACAGATTACAAGGGTCTCGAGACGCACTTTTGAGATGTGATGCAATAATGTAAATAACAGTGCTTCTTCCGCTATGCTGCTGCCAAATAAAACTGCTAACTGTAAACAAACTGTAAACTTTCTGGGGCAGCCGTGGCCTAATGGTTAGAGAGTCGGGCTTGTAACCCAAAGGTTGCAGGTACGAGTCTCAGGTCCGGCAGGGATTGTAGGTGGGGAGAGTGAATAACCAGCACTCTCTTCACCCTCAATACCACGACTGAGGTGAGTCCCTTGAGCAAGGCACCGTTCCCCCAACTGCTCCCCGGGCGCCGCAGCAATGGCTGCCCACTGCTCCGGGTGTGTGTTCACGGTGTGTGTGTTCACTACTGTGTGTGTGCACTTGGATGGGTTAAATGCAGAGCACAAATTCCTAGTATGGGTCACCATACTTGGCCTCACTTCACCTCCTTTCCTTTCCTTTCCTTTCCTTTTAACTACTGTAAACAAAAGCTTGCAACGCTTGCCCCACCTCCAGGGTCTTCTGATTGGTCCACTATTTTGGAACTGACATCGATGAACAGCTTGTGTGTTAAAATTGAACTTATGTTGACATTATGATCAACTCTGATCTGTCCTATTATAAAAAACAATGGCAAATGGCAAAAATAAAATCTTTAAAAATGTAAGATGTGAGCGCAATGGTCATACACGTCTGCCTATTGTGTGTTTACATAGAAAAACAATAGAAAAGTAGCGCATTGGAATGGAAAAATGCATTCTGTGTGAATGGCTTTTAAAGAGAGTTAGTTGACATGTAGTTACTTGTAGATAGTAGAATATCTAAAGTGGACTATCGAAATAAAAGTGTCACCCATTATTTTTCATAAATCATACAAAGGAACCACTGAGAATCTTACCAATGAAGAAGTGATCAATGGGATCTTCATTTTCATCCTCATAGCTCTCCTTCTTCAGTTTGCTGAAATCTAACTCGATTTCCACACCGTCGGCTTTGAAAATGCCACGCAGATCTTCGGGTTCCTGTGGCTCCTGCTCGCCCTTGTCTTCCCCCTCCTCAACCCTGCTCTTCTTGTGGTCCTCCAAACCCAGATCTTCTTCTGTTACACGTCGTTTGCTGCTGGTAGTCACCTCATCTGTCTGCTCAGTCTCAATGCTGAAACATACGAAACAGAGCAGAGGTTCTGTTTGTGCCTAAAAACTGTTGATGGATGATTGAGTCTGGCTCACAGTTAATTTCAAAGGTGTTCAATAATGGTTCAATATTGGTTCCACACTTGACTCAGTAAACCATTTCTACATTGACCTTAGTCGTGCCATGATAAAAAAAAAAAGGGGTGCCATGAAACTGGAAGTATACAATTCTCTAGAAAGTAGTAGGATTGTCAGCCAAACCCCAATTACTGTAGAAGAATACTTTTAGAATGTATTCCCAATTAGAATACATACTTTTAGTCATGTGGTGAATGACATGGAAACCCTGTCAGATTCACACCTTACCTCTGCACTGAGTTCTCAGTTGGTGTAGAAGGCTCGGAATCGGTAATGTCAGGTTCTGCAGGAGCTTTGGTAATTGTCTGGTCCTCCGTACCCTCTGCCTCCTGATCTTTGAGTACATCTGTGGTTTTCAAGAGCACCTCCTTAGTCTCTTCTTCTGCTAAAGTTGGTGTTTCAGCTTGGATCTCCTCTATTTTGGGCTCTGCATCTTTTATCACTTCTTCTTTCAGTTCAAAAGTGACCTCTTTCTCTTCTTTCGACTTCTTCTCTAGCATGGGTTCAAGCGTCTTGGCTTCCTCCAGGCTGAGGTCCTGCTGAATTGGAGTAACCAAGCCATCTTCCGGTTTCTGCACACATTCTTCCAGCTTTTGGGATGCTTCAGAGCGTTCCACATTTTCTTGATTTAGTTTCTGAACCTCTTCAAGCAACAGTGTCTGCTTCTTCAAAGAGGCTGTGTCTATGGGAATACAAACATAATAGAGAAAAATATTATACATGAATGCAAAGTATTTCATTGTATTGTTTGGATTACGCAATCAAATACTGATAATAAGTGGCTGATAATTGATATTTAATCAAACCGATGTTACTAGGTTTTCAGCCCTGTCATTTTTAAAACTGGATTGCATTAAATGGGAATTGTATCTTGTTTTCTGCTGTATTTACCTGTTGAATCTGGTGGTTTCTTCTTCTTCTGTGCTTTGAGGCCTTTGAGACTCAGACGAAACTTTCCATCTTTAACTTTGGGATCTTTTAGCTTTGGAACAAAATGAAAATATAGCACAGAAAAACAGATGAAAAAATGGGAGAGTGTATTAGTTTCCCTCAACAAAATAAATTGTTATATGCAAAGTGAATTTATGCAATTCTTCTTGACATCACAATTTTTGTAAAATGCACGCCCCCATTGTTCATTGAAGCAAGGAAATGTTTTGATCCAGTATGCTTGAGATTGTAAGACTTTTAGAAGAAATTTTAGTTGAGCTAAAATCACCATATGAACAGGATGGGTCGTTAGGAAGCATGGTTAGTCAGGGAATAGTTGTAAAAGTGTTAGGGCATACAAGTGTTGTTCTCCATTGGATTGCCATATGAAATACAAATAAGACAAATGAATGCATAAATGTCATGGTTCCCCTAATGTGGCACCATTAGTTGAAGTCTTTCCCTTACATAGCCTGGAGGATCTACAATAACACAGACATGTTGAAGGGCAAACAGTTGGGGGTGGGGGAGTAATGCCAGATTCCAGTTGAAACTATAGCCCAACACATAATCCCAGCTGACTGCATCTACAGTATTTCACTTTTCCAAGTCAATGTTCTACTTTCCAATCATTTAAATCATGATGGTGCCATCAAGGAAGACCAATTTAGTAATGACTGGTGTAATGGCGTGAGTGCCGACCTTTTGAAGACCCTCAAATTGGCACCTTACCTTCTATCTCTACTTGAGTTTTCATGTCATGAATGGAAAGGTGCTTCTGTCTTCACAAAATGCTAGCACACTATTTCACCTGGTTGTACTTACTGATGATCAAGTATTGTCTAATTGTCTAAACTCACCTTTATAGTGACAGGCTGATTGTTATCTGAGGCCAGGCATTTGCTGATTAGTTTGATTTTACTATCCTTGGACTTGAGGGCCGAAGCCGCTTTGCTCTTCCGAGAAGCTGGCTCTTTGAACATAATATCCATGATTTTGGACGTTTTCACAGTTTCTCCAATAAAACTGACCACCTGTTGAATGCTCATCACCAGTCTTTCCATTCCCTCCAGCTTTTGGGTTTGCTGCTCCGAGCGTTGATTTACTGCCAACATGATGCTGTTCATTTCTTGGCACATCTCCTTCATCTCATTGGCTGGTCCTGTAAGGATAACTGGAGGAAAATGGATCTCCTCCTTTTCCACTTTCAGCGTTTCGACATCTTTCTCAATTCCATCAATGTCCTGAGACATGCCGTCGAGTCGGCTGAGGACTTTTTCCTGGATGCTTATGAGCCTGTCCATTTTGCTGCTCAAGGAATCCATCCTGACTTGGAGCAGGTCCATACCTGTGCTAGAGTTAACAGAACTCATGGTCTCAGCTAAAACCAACTAGACTTGTGGACAAACTAGCACAGATTCACCTGCAGAGGATGTAGCTGGGTATTCAACAAAGTCCTGATAATCCAACAATAAGCCGAGCGGAAAACTCATGTGAGGCCGAAGCCGGACAAAAACAAAACATTTTAAATCCCTCAATTACAAGTTGATCCATCCATCTCTGCCTCTCCATTGAACACTCTACAGACCTCTACAAAGCGGAGGTCACACTAAGAATGGAATGAGCTGGTCACAGTAAATGTAACTGGCGGGGGGTTTTACGTCAGCAGGGCCCAGGGAGGGGCTATGTTTGGCTCAGGAATTGCTGTGTGATATCCGAGAAGCTTTGACGGCTAAAGCCATGTCAGATGCCTCCCTACCAGGTGTCAAAGGGGCCCCAGAGACACCCGGTTTCCAGAAAGGGCTGCTCAGAAAATGAATGGAAAGAAACTTGAGCACTGACTTCTTTTTCACCTTGAGAGGTTCAATCAGAGACGTCATGTTTTTTAAGCCAGGAATTCCAATGGCTTGAATTCAGAAGTAATGAAACCAGGAGTTGGGGGAGCCAAGAGCATTTGAAGGGGTCAATTAAACAACGATGGGAAAACTCAAGAATAATACAGAGCCCCAGTGGAAACAAGGTGATGGAACAAAAAAATGGAATAGGAGGAAAAATGCGTTTGCGTTTTCTCGCAAAAAGCATTGTGTAGCCCATAAGAAATGTTGTGCTCTGACACAAAACATTTACATTCTCTCTGAAAACATATAAGCTCTCTCGCAAAAGTATTGCGTTTCTCTGAGAAATGTTGCATTCTTTCACAAAGCATTTCCTTTCTCCTGAAAAACACAGCATTCTGTCAAAACATTTGCACTTTCTTGCGAAAGTATTGCATTCCCGAGAAAATATTACGTTCTTTCATTAGGCATTTGTGTTCTCCCGTAAAACATTGCATTCTCTTCAAAACATTTGTGTTCTCTCGCAAAAGTATCGCATTGCCCTAAGAAATTATGCAATCGCTCTCAAAACATTTGCGCTTTCTCACAAAATATTACATTCCCCAAAGAAATTTTGTGTTCTTTTGCAAAAGAATTCAATTCCCCCAATTAATTTTGCATTCTTTCACGAAAGTATTGCATTCCCCAAGAAATGTTGTTTTCTTTCACTAGGCATTTGTATTCTCCCGAAAAACATTTAATTCTCTTCAAAACAGTTGCGATCTCTTGCAAAAGTATTGCGTTCCCCCAAGAAATGTTGCATTCTTACAAAAACCATTTACATTCTCCTGAAAAATGTTTTTATTGTGTTTTCTCAGAAAAAGTATTTAATTCCCCCGATAAATGTGTTTTTTCACAAAGCATTTGCATTTTCTTTTAAAACATTTGCATCTTGCGAAAGCATTTAATTCCGCCAAAAACGTTTGCATTATTTTACAAAAGTATTGCGTTTTCCTGAAAAATGTTTTCTTTCACAAACGTGTTCTCCTAAAAAACACTGCATCCTCTCTCAAAACATTTGCGCTCTCTTGCAAAAGTTATGCATTCACTCTTTCACAAAGTAATTATTAACTATTGCGTTACCCCAAGAAATGTTGCATTCTCTCACAAAACATTTGTATTTTCTCACACAAGTATTGCATTCCCAGAGAAAAACCATTGAAATGACAAATGAAAAATGAAATTTGAACAAAATTTCCCTCGTGGCACATATTATTTCCATGTGGTCCAATTAATTTTAAGTTATTAAATTAATTATTCAATTTGTTGTCTGGTATCATGACCTTTTTAGGGCCTCTAAAAAAGTACCATTTCTGAGGCTGTTTTTATTAATAAATCAGCTAATGTTTCCTCTGATGTGCAAACAGCCTGGTGGATGATGGCACACTACTACTGGAAAACTTTTGACCCTCACTCAGCTGAAACTAGAGCCAGTGTGAGTGTTCTGACTGATTCACCCCCTGCAGTCCTCTGAAATGCTTACTCATCCACAAATAAGACAGTTACGGCTCAATTTTAACTTAGGGGATGAAATATGAAGCCCACCCTTCACCCTCCCCACCTCTTTCCTATAATACAGATTACTTAACCTATCACCATAACTAAATGATTTTGAGTTCACTTGAAAGATATCAAATATCCTCTTAAATGACATATTTCTCAGATGTAATTTTGTCATGCTGCTACTCCAACACCACAGTCATTGTCTGACTTATTTTTTATTTTTTTTTTACAATGCAATGTAAAGAAAATGAAAAAACAAAAGTGCATTGGACATTGTCTGCTGGCAAGCTTTAAGAGAAATAAACTTCTGTTGTTTATTTTAACAATAGACATCTGACACTGACACTGCTGTAAAAAGAGAGACCTCGTTTACATCAGGATGTGCATCACCTGTCCCGGGACAACAACAGATGACAGAATAGAAATGCAGACAGCAGTCATTTCATGTTGGCCAAGATAAAATAGATATTCTGTGACAAGGCAGCACAGATGTGTTCAGGGACACCTCAAGAAATCAAAATGCAATCAATGGATATCTGCTTTTGTATAAGAACCTGGAAACATGAACATACATGTTTTGTATTCTCTCATTACATTTTTTGTATTAATTTTTAACTAAAACTAGATTAAAAAGTTTGCCGAGACAAACTTTAAGTTGGCTTGAGAAAGCCATACCATTAGTTTGAAAAAGTTTAAAAAGACTTAAAAAGTTTGATTGTTTTCTGTCTTAAATAGTTTAAAGTTTGATTGTTTTGAAGGCAATACAATCTGCCAGAGATGTTGCTAGTCTGCTTCTAGCATAATTAGCATGTAGCTAGTATGACTAGCCAGTTGCTAGCAGGATTAGCAAGTGGGTAGCATGTTTCTAGCATAATTATTAAGTTGTTATCATTTTGCTAGTATGTTTCTAATATGATTAACAAGTTGCTGGCATGTTGCTAATCTGCTTCTAGCATGATTAGCAGATTATTAACATGTTGTTAGCATGATTAGCAAGTTGCCAACATGTGACCAGCATGATTAACAAGTTGCTATCATGTTTCTAGCATGATTACCAAGTCGATAGCATGTTGCTAGCATGTTTCTAGTAGGATTAGCATGTCGATAGCTTATTGTTAGCATGATTAACAAGTTACCAGCATGTTGCTAGCATGATTTTTAGCAAGATTATCAAGTTACTAGCATGTTTCTAGCATGATTAGCAAGTTGCTGGCATGTTTTTAACATGATTAGCAAGTCGCTAGCATGTTGTTAGTCTGCTTCTAACATGATTAACATGTAGGTAGCATGATTAGCCAGTTGCTAGCAGGATTATAGCACATTTAACAAGTTGTTAGCATGTTTCTAGCATGATAAGCAAGTTGCTAGCATGTTTCTAGCATGATTAGCAAGTTGTTAGCATGTTTCTAGAATAATTAGCAAGGTGTTAGCATTTTGCTAGCATGTTTCTAGCATGATTAGCATGTTTCTAGCATGATTAATAATTTGCTAGCATGTTTCTAGCATGATTAACAAGTTGCTAGTATGTTGCTATCATATTTTTAGCATGATTAGCAAGTTACTAGCATGTTTCTAACATGATTAGCAAGTTGTTAGCATGCTGATAGCATGTTTCTAAGATAATTAGCATGTTTCTAGCATGTTTCTAGCATGATTAGCAAGTTGTTAGCATGCTGATAGCATGTTTCTAAGATAATTAGCATGTTTCTAGCATGTTTGTAGCATGATTAGCAAGTTGTTAGCATGTTGCTAGCATGTTTCTGGTATGATTATCATGTTTCTAGCATGATTAACAAGTTACTAGCATGATTCTAGTTAGATAGATAGAAGGGGAGCTTAGCAAGTTACTAGCATGTTGCTAGTCCACTTCTAGCATGATTAGCAGGTTACTAGCATGTTGTTAGCATGATTTTTAGCATGATTATCAAGTTACTAGCATGTTTCTAGCATGATTAGCAAGTCACTAGCATGTTGTTAGTCTGCTTCTAACATGATTAACATGTAGGTAGCATGATTAGCAAGTTGCTAGCAGGATTGTAGCACATTTAACAAGTTGTTAGCATGTTTCTGGCATGATAAGCAAGTTGCTAGCATGTTTCCAGCATTATTAGCAAGTTGTTAACATTGTTCTAGCATAATTAGCAAGTTGTTAGCATTTTGCTAGCATGTTTCTAGCATGATTAGCAAGTTGTTAGCATGTTTCTAGCATAATTAGCAAGTTGATAGCATTTTGCTATCATATTTTTAGCATTATTAGCAAGTTGTTAGCATTTTGCTATCATGTTTCTAGCATGATTAGCAAGTTGTTAGCATGTTGCTAGCATGTTTCTAATATGATTAACATGTTTCTAGCCAGTTGCTAGCAGGATTATAGCACATTTAACAAGTTGTTAGCATGTTTCCAGCATGATAAGCAAGTTGCTAGCATGTTGCTATCATATTTTTTAGCATTATTAGCAAGTGTATAACATTTTGCTAGCATGTTTCTAGCATGATTAGCAAGTTTTTAGCATGTTTTTAACATGATTAACAAGTTGTTAGCATGTTTCTAGCATGTTTCTAGCATGATTAGCTAGTTTTTAGCATGTTTTTAGCATGATTAGCAAGTTGTTAGCATGTTTCTAGTATGATTAGCATGTTTCTAGCATGATTAGCAAGATTCTAGTTAGATTCTAGTTGTCATCCAAGATGTTCATGTCTTTCTTTCTTCAGTCTTAAAGAAATTGTGTTTTTTTTTTTTTTTTTTTTATTTTGAGGAAAACATTTCAGGATTTCTCTCTATATAATGGATATGGATGGAGCTCCGAAGTTTGAACTTCCGAAATGCAGCTTAAATGCAGCTTCAAAAGGCTCTAAACGATCCCAGCCGAGGAGGAAGGGTCTTATCTAGTGAAACCATCAGTTATTTTCGAAACTAATTGACAATTTAAATACTTTTTAACTTCAAATGCTTGTCTTGTCTCATCTCTGCACAGTGCATGCTAAGTCTGTGTGTTTTGGGTAAATACAATTAGGGTAGCCTACGTCTAAAAACTCCCATCTCGTTCCCTAACTACAAAATCACTTTAGATCGCTGCAAAAGTACCGACACAGTGTTTACAAAGTGAACATACAAAGAAACTCAAACGCCCTTTACAAAAAAAGGTAAAAACAGCATTATAGGACGATTTTGATATTGAAGACATAAACCAGATGGGAGTTTTTAGACGTACCCTAACTGCATTGACCCGGATTATACTGACTACACATTCACTGAACAGAGATGAGACAAGACGAGCATTTGAGGTTAAAAAGTATATAAATAGTCAATTAGTTTTGAAAATAACTGATCATTTCGCTAGATAAGACCCTTCGGCTGGGATCGTTCAGAGCCTTTTGAAGCTGCATTTAAACTGCATTTCGGAAGTTCAAACTTCGGAGCTCCATCCATATCCATTATATAGAGAGAAATCCTGAAATGTTTTCCTCAAAAAAAAAAAACAATTTCTTTACGACTGAGGAAAGAAAGACATGAACATCTTGGATGACAAGGGGGTGAGTACATTATCTGTAAATTGTTGTTATGAAAGTGAACTAATCCTTAACATTACTGAGTCAAATGACACACATATCCATGATTGAGATTGATATTACTGATGTCAGGCTCACAGTGTGTGTCCAGTTGAGTTTGACTGACAGCAAAGTATTTGATATGTCAGGCCATCAGCAGATCCAAGAAAAACACATCAGCTCTCTTAGCCAGGGTATAAATTTGGACAGTCGGACTCAGAGTAACACAAAACGCCAGAGGAGGCCCATACCCTTTCAAGACAACAAAACAGCTGTGGAGTAAACAGGAGCTAGCAGAAGGGTTCTCTTGAGTTTATATTACTAGCAGTTTACAATGAAACCTGATCGACGGGAGGTAATCCAGCCGTACTGAGAATTAGGCCAAGTTCGACCGGACCCTGGTGCGGCGAGAAAGTTACGAACACGTGGAAAGAAGCTGCAGAGCTGCCCAAGTTGACATACACCGCATTCAGACCATTCACGAGCGGATAGCAAAGCTAAATAACACATGTTGTGCCGTAATGAATGCGCAACTGGAGATTGAGGCATAATGTGTCATCTCTTAGACAAGGTGGGACAAATGTTTTGAGGCCTGAATTGGTTCAAACGCACAAGCTGAAGTCCCCAATCAGGTCCAAGCACGAATTGTTCTTTTGGCAAGATGAAAAGTTGAAGTCGAGTAAATAGATACACACAAGAGAGCAATCGCTACAGGAAGATGGAAGCACAGGAAGACCCTGTGATACGGGGAAAAAAACACAACAATCTGATGGAAACAGGCTAAATGTCTTTCTGTAAACTTGATTGCCCTTACAAAAAAAAAAGTTTATTAAAGTGTGCTATTAATATACTTCTTTTAATCTAAAAAATCGGGAAGTATACTTTCAGTTTACTTTTTATGCCATCAGAAATGTGCTTTATATACTTCTCATGTCAATGACAAACAGGTATACTTGACTTATACTTAGAAAAAGTATATTTGAGCTATACTTGATCTGAGAATCTGTGTTTTCATTGTTATATCTTCTGTACAGAATTTCTAAAACACAAGAAGAAACCGAAACAACAGATGCTTCCACATGTAATCTAACACAATCGTCAGACAGAAAACAGCATCAAAACCATAGATATGGAATAAAATGTCGACCCATGAAGAGGTAATAATGAATGTTAAGCGTTAGGGTGTTGATCAACTCCATCTACATTTTGATTATCATGAATAGTCTTTTTGTTCAGAATGTTGTTTCTTTATTTATTTATTTATGAAACTTACCCACATTCAAGTGTTTATAAAAAAGGTGCATGAAGCTAAAATCAAATGTTTTTGTTTACAAGCAGATACCCTGTTCTTTCTTTTGATTTTTCGTATGTTCAGATATTCATTGAACAAAACATATACAAATTAATACCTAAATAGGGACATAGTAGTACAGTCGTGGCCAAAAGTTTTGAGAACTACATAAATATTGGAAATTGGAAAAGTTGCTGCTTAAGTTTTTATAATAGCAATTTGCATATACTCCAGAATGTTATGAAGAGTGATCAGATGAATTGCATAGTCCTTCTTTGCCATGAAAATTAACTTAATCCCGAAAAAAAAACTTTCCACTGCATTGTTAAGAAGGCTTCAGGGCGTCCAAGAAAGTCCAGCAAGCGCCAGGATCGTCTCCTAAAGAGGATTCATCTGCGGGATCGGAGTGCCACCAGTGCAGAGCTTGCTCAGGAATGGCAGCAGGCAGGTGTGAGCGCATCTGAACACACAGTGAGGACAAGACTTTTGGAAGATGGCCTGGTGTCAAGAAGGGCAGCAAAGAAGCCACTTCTCTCCAAAAAAAACATCAGGGACAGATCGATCTTCTGCAAAAAGTATGGCGAATGGACTGCTGAGGACTGGGGCAAAGTCATATTCTCCGATGAAGCCTCTTTCCGATTGTTTGGGGCATCTGGAAAAAGGCTTGTCCGGAGAAGAAAAGGTGAGCGCTACCATCAGTCCTGTGTCATGCCAACAGTAAAGCATCCTGAGACCATTCATGTGTGGGGTTGCTTCTCATCCAAGGGAGTGGGCTCACTCACAATTTTGCCCAAAAACACAGCCATGAATAAAGAATGGTACCAAAACAACCCTCCAACAGCAACTTCTCCCAACAATCCAACAACAGTTTGATGAAGAACAATGCATTTTCCAGCACGATGGAGCACCGTGCCATAAGGCAAAAGTGATAACTAAGTGGCTCGGGGACCAAAACGTTGAAATTTTGGGTCCATGGCCTGGAAACTCCCCAGATCTTAATCCCATTGAGAACTTGTGGTCAATCCTCAAGAGGCGGGTGGACAAACAAAAACCCACTAATTCTGACAAACTCCAAGAAGTGATTATGAAAGAATGGGTTGCTATCAGTCAGGATTTGGCCCAGAAGTTGATTGAGAGCATGCCCAGTCGAATTGCAGAGGTCCTGAAAAAGAAGGGCCAACACTGCAAATACTGACTCTGCATAAATGTCATGTAATTGTCGATAAAAGCCTCTGAAACGTATGAAGTGCTTGTAATTATATTTCAGTACATCACAGAAACAACTGAAACAAAGATCTAAAAGCAGTTGAGCAGCAAACTTTGTGAAAACTAGTATTTGTGTCATTCTCAAAACTTTTGGCCACGACTGTACACTTAAAGTATGACGTAAAGTTCACTTAAAGAAAACTTACGAGTATAAAACTACTAAACTAGTAGTTTATTCAGACTATACTTCAAAGTGTACTAAAAATGCATACAACTATTTAATTAGTAAACTATCAGTATACCTACAGTATAAGTTCACTTTTATTATACTTGCAGTGCAAACTTAAAACATAGATGTAAACTAGTTATGTACTCAAAGTTTACTACTGTTATCCTTAAAATTATACTTTTATGTTATATAAAGTAGAGGGACACCACTTGCCACCACAAATGAAGAATGACCCAAGTGTTCCAGTCCATCAATTGAAACAAATCCAGAATATTTTTTTTTTCATAATCCATAATAATGCTCCAGTGAAAAAGTCCATCTCACATCAAAATCCATCCACATATTTGTTTAGAGCTGTTTTGGGCTGTTTTGACTTGGTTGATCTGTGCAGATTTCTCTCTTGATTCAGAGCAGACCACTTGTTCATTGGAGGATTTTGGATTGTTATGGACTGTGGACTCATATTTTAGTTCAAAGGGGCTTAATGATGGATTTTTTTGCCGCTTTTGTCTTCTCAAGGTGTTAACTGGTGTACAGGAGTGGTGTGGATTACTTGTGGATTATTGTGATGTTTTTATCAGCTGTTTGGACTCTCATTCTGACGGCACCCATTCACTACAGAGGATCCATTGGTGAGCAAGTGACGGAATAACACACTTCTCCAAATCTGATGAAGAAATATCTTTGATGCTAAAGACATGTTCATCAAATTTTCAATTTCGGCTAAACTATACCTTTAGCATCGACTGTACTCTAATTCGATATACTGTTAAACAAAAAGTGTACACAATAAAAACACCACTTACAGTCCAAAGTAATTCAAGACAGGCATGTCTTTTTATGTGACAACAATGTGCTTGTTGCAGCAGAGTGGATGGACATGGACAGCGAGAGGAGCAGCTTGTATGCTGTTTATAAGATCTGATTTATAAGTTACAGAGAGTTCCAAAGACAGTCAGAGATGGACACATATAAACACAGAGTGTGAACGAGTGCAGCTTGACATCGGGGCACCCATTCAGCAGAGAACCCTTGATGACCCCCTCCGTCCAGCCAGAACACTCTGTCCCAGGACATTTGGGGGTGGTTTGTGACCCCCGGACCGCTGTGCCAGTATCATTTTGCCTGCCTACCTGCCAACTTTCCAGTGACGAAGCTGAGACACGACACGTGCTGCAGCTGTGTAACATAAGAGCTGTGAGCGACGCTGGTGTAACGCTCTGACGCTCATGAGGATACAGTACACATACAGCCTTTGTTATGCTTCTATAGTGGAAGAATTAATAAGGCAAGATAAATACTCTTTGCATGTCGTCACATCCTTTAAATAGCACTGGAGTTAGATAGCTTGAGCTAATGTTGACTTTTATGGCCTTGGCATGTTTGTGCCATCAGGATCTGGAGTGGACTCTACAGCAGAAAACAGCTAACATTTGGATGAAAACCTCCAGGATTTGAGGAATAGCCAATGTAAGGATCACAAACGGCTTGTAATATGACATTTTTGCTTTCTACAGCTTTCAACAAAATCTGAAACAGATGACCTACAGACAAAAGTATAAATATGGACATTAATGAAGAGTGAAAAGAGTGACTGGTTGTTTCCGTGGAAGCTAATCATAGCAGTGTAACTGCAGCAATACTGTTTCCTGGTGGACTAATAAAAACCTGTATACTCTAGCTCCTGGAAACTGCATATACTGTAGCGCTTGCCATTTTGATATGTTGTTTAATATTCCAAGTATTACCAAGTTCACAATGAAGACCTGAAAGATTGCATACTAAAACATAATGCAAATATGTTAAAATTAATTACTTTGCTATTTAGTAGATAGCTGTCAATTTGAATGAGACCATCTCTGAGGCATAAACATATACTGATATAATCACGTTTCTTGTGTGGACACGCCCCACGGAAGAGAGAGGTGGGCTGAGCAGTACCTCATTATCATTTAAAGAGACATGCACCGAAAGAGCTCGCTGTGAACATAGCTGTTTTTGACAAGGTAAAAAGGTGTTGTTTTTTCACGACCATTAAAGGAGTAGTTCACTTCCAGAACAAAAATGTACAGATAATGCACTCACCCCCTTGTCATCTAAAATGCTCATGTCTTTCTTTCTTTAGTCATAAAGTAATTATGCTTTTTTAGGGATTTCTCTCTATATAATGGACATCTATGGTGCCCCCAACTTTCAAAATGCAGCTTCAAAAGGGTTCTAAACAATTCCAGCCGAGGAAGAATGGTCTTATCTTGCGAAACAATGTTATTTTCTAAAAAAAAAAAAAAAGACAATTTATATACTTTTTAACGCAAATGCTTGTCTTCCTCTGCTGGGATCATTTAGAGCCCTTTGAAGATGCATTTTGAAAGTTCAAACTCGTGGGCACCATAGATATCCATTATATGGAGAGAAATCCTGAATTGTTTTCCTCAAAAAACATAATTTCTTTACGACTGAAGAAAGAAAGACATTAACATCTTGGATGACAAGGCGGTGAGTACGTTACCTGTTAATTTTTGTGAACTAATCCTTTAAGGAATTTTAACCAAAGTATGTAACAGACATTTTATAAAGACCCTAAAGAATTATACCAACTAGGCATATGCCGGTATTCGATAATGCGATATATCATGATAATGAATGTGAATGATATTGTTAACGTAGGCACTCCAAAATACATATTACAAACTATTCAGATTTTTCTGAATGCATTTTGAGAATACTTTTCCCATCAACTGGTTAAAATGTACAACACTGCAAGCGCATGTTGGAATGAGTGAAAGAAACGCATTTAATAACAGTGGATATTTACTCTCTGACAGCAGATGGCGCTAATGGAACAGCAGAAATGCAGGTGTTACTTCCTGTTTTGAACAGGAATTGAATGATTTAAACAGCCATTCAGATTTTTGTATTTGCAGTGGTGTTCATCACAAGTGCCAAATACTTAGTCTTAATAGGCTATTTATTAAAAAAAATAATTTTGTCATTGTTTTGGAGCACACTAGCTTATAGATAACCTTAAGGTTAACATATTCATACAAAAAAGCCAAAAAACTAAAAATTTTGGTTTCATGGGGACTTTAAGGTTCCATTAGTTAACATTAGTTAATTCGTCAGTCAACATAAAACTGACAATAAAAAAATTCTAAAAATTAATACATTTTAGTTCATTTCAAAATTTAATAACACATTGTTAAAATTGAAAAGTATAACTGTATTAATGAACACTGAGCTAACATTTAAAAAAGCTGTAACAAATGTAGCTATTGCTACATTTATATAATGGTAACTTCATTTAATATATATTTTTTTTTCATAATTCTTTTGCACTTCAATCTGAAGTTTGTTTACTTTATCTTTGTGTATTGCTTTATTGTAAATTCAATTTAAGTTCAGTTTTTTGCATGCACTTTTTGCAACTAAAATTCAATATCGAGATAATACCCTGTACCGTGATAAAAGCTTTAGCAATTATCACAACGTGAACATTTGATACTGTCACATGCCTAATACCAACTTGTGGAAACTGGGCATCCGATGTTTCTCATTTCACATTTTGATTCTCAAGTAAATGTGCCTTGATTTAAGAATCTTTAAATATTTGCATTGGAAAACAAGACAAAGTCATCAGAAGGTATAAAACATATATCCAAATTAAAGTGGTTGGAAGCAGAGGTATTCAAGCTTTTTTGCCATTACCATATGTATTGTGTTCCATTCAGTTTATTCCTTGCATTTTCTTAACTTGGTCTTTAAAAGTCTTTTAAAAAACCTTCTTTAACTGGCTAAATGTAAATGCTATACTCTGTAATGTTGCAGCTGTGGTTCTGTAAATGCAAATACTGGGTGATGGATGGTGCATCTGTTTGTGAGCATCAGACTATTTCAAATCCAGCCTCATGACAAACATATGGGCCGCTCATCTCATTCATCTGAGGTGCAGACAGGAAACATACGACTGTGTGGCGGCACTGAATCACCTGACACTTTAATAATAGATACAAAGAGCATAGCTCAAACTAATTTCAGTAGCCTTGGGAGAGGAAAAAATACAAATGCATTTGCACAGCAAGCTAAATATTAAATGACTCAAGAAATTAACTTCAGTAAGCAAAAAAAAAAAAAAAAAAGTAACCAGTAACTGTTTGAGTCTGATGTTGAGTGATGACTGCGCTTGACACGAAGGCGCTAATAAAAGGACTTATTAGATACTCAGATTCCAAGGATCATTGGATTATACGTGACTCAGATCACAGTGCTATGAAATGAGAGACTATTCAAACCTCAGCACATGGCATTTGTCAACTTGTTGTAAAGTCTTAGGGTGTTGTAAAGCTGCTGACTGCATCAGGTGCTGACAATGTCTTTACGTCACAGCTGACAAGTTTGTGACAACTATGCATCAGGTTTGATAAAGTGGCATTCAGGGCTACATCACTTTAGTGTGCACTGCCAAACGCTTACATTGTTTCCATATGACTACACTCGGTATGCTCAAATATAGCACTGCATCATTTAGAAAGTTAGAAGTATGTTTATTTTGTGCTTACATTTCTTAATAAATGTGGTATAAATTGTTTATAAATCAAAAGTAATTTTTTGAATTGCATGCATTAAAAATGCAAAAATTAAAAAAAATTAAAAAAATTTTCAGTGCATTGCACAGAACAGGCATGATGCAGTGCACAACATTTATAAACCAATTGCAAACTTGAGCAATCATTGAATTTGTAACAATACAGCTGTCAGGTTGAATTCTGATTCTAATAGTGATTTCTTTAAGCAGCTGGAAATGCATCAGATTGTACATTTTTGATAACTTGCTTTATATAACGACAGACTGAGGGTATAAACTTAAGAGCAAATTTAATTGTTCTTCTGACCACTTTCAGAGCTTTCATAGTTTCATCAGTGGCAAAAACAACATTTACCTGTTCATTGTGTAAAGCGGAGGATCTTGACTTCCTCTGGTATGACAGTAAGTCCCAGAGTTTGTGCCAGAGATATGATGCCATAAGACACACGCTGCCTACAATCCAAATGTATTTGCCCTTGAACAAGCAATCCATTGTCAGTGACTACTTCTTATTTCTTCTCTAAGACTGTTATGGGAAACTGCACAGAACGTTGCGTTCGCAGTGTGAGGGACTCCCTTATTAAAACGCCCACTTTTTGTTTCACATGTCTTTGCTTTCTCAAGCCCCCTCCTTTTGTGACCACTAGAAGGACCAAAAGGACGAACCCATCTGTCTCCAGCGTTGAGAGAGTGACAGGTGCAGAGATAACCATCCTTGTGATTGCTAAACTGTTATGCAATGAACTCATGCTTGACAAGACAGCCAGTTTCCCTCTGCTTCAGATGCCGATGCTACTGTTAAAGATGTGTATGTATTAATCGCTTTGCATTGCCAATGTGTGAACAGCTTGTTGTGAAACTTAAAAACAAGGCCTGACTTCCTAGTTTGCCTATGCAAACCTGTAGACTGATTTTTATGTGAAGGACTTTTATGTTTACGTTCAGATTAATGCCGAAAGAGCTATTCTGTGCTGTAATGTCAATGGCTCATGCAAAGTATTCATACAAACTATAATTTGACACAGACAGATCTATATGGTCAAATATATTTCAGAATCAAACTATAAAAATCTAAACAGCTGTTGACATGAGGTGGTGATAGGGTTGTAACAATATACCGGCGGTATGACGGTCTATCCCTGTTTGAACATGCACGGTTATCATACCGTAAAGTGTTGCATATCTAAGTTTTCTAAAAAAGAATATCACCCGCTCATATGCAACTTATTTTTGCTCGACTGCTTCACTTGCTTGCATGCATGTGCAGTGGAGAAAATGTCAAAAACAGAGATTATATCTAATCTCCATTCCCTTAAAAAAAAAAAAATAAATAAATAAAAGGGAGGAAGGATCTAATTTGCAAAAAATATGGCGGTAAAAGCAGACAATGCATCCAACATGTTTGATCATATTTGCAGACCCCATCCCTCCATGCAGGTAAAGGTATGTAGCAATAATAAGTTATAAGTTAAAGTTGTATGATTTCTGTGATGTAGAGGGAATCTCGGGGCAGTCCTGAACATGGAATTTACAGTACAAGGATGTCATGTAAAATGCGGTGATCGATCTGATCAATGGATAAATCAAAACAATACACACTGACCATGCATGACACTACCCACATTGCAATTGATATCTGGCCCAGCTCTGGGCCAAATAAGCAGTTACACTCGGCCTAAATGCAGCAAAGAATTACGGCCCTTGTGTGGTCCAGATCTGGACTACAGACATGAGCCACACATGAGCCATAACTGGCCCAAATCCCAGCCAAATAGTTACTTATAACCAGCTCTGAACTGGGCCAGAACATGTTTTAATAGTGCTACCCAATCTTAGCCTTCAGTCAACCACATAGAGACCACCCTGATAGCAAGGAACCATTGAATCAATTTTAAAAATAGTTGATTTGTCAATGTTTAATTAATATCACCTGCTATTAAAGTTAAAAAAAGTTGAAATTTCAACAAACCACCATTATTGCGATCAGTATTTTTGTTTGCTTGTTACTAAGGTGATACAATGAAATTAAAAATTAAGATAAAAAGTGTCATGAGAAAGTATATTAACATAGAGAAAAATAGGCTATATATATGTGTGTGTGTGTGTAAACAACATAATTTATGCACAAAATCTAGCAAATAGCAAATAGATTTATGCAGCCCTATCTGCATATTTTTAAACGCTCAAGACCGAGGTCGCCACCTTTACTTGATATTTGCATACATACAACCCAGCTGCTCTCAATGCTTTCTCCGATCCATTGTCAATCCTATGTGTATGAAGCCTGATGTGTTTCGACTGAAACTGACATTAGAGATCACCTACAGTCAATGAGAGAGTAAGAAAAAGGGCAAGGAACTTTGGTGGGAGGAGTTGTAATCTTATATTATTTCCTGTATCACTTCTCATGCATACATTTTGTAAATGCAAAAGAGATTCTTCCTAGTGTATTAATATGTAATGCCCAGTCACCGATATGTTGTGTAATGTGCAACAGTAACTTCATGAGACCCAAAAAAGTTGTGTAGTGTAAAAGTAACAGCAATTTGACGACTGTGAAAACCATGTAGTGTAAACCTTCAATAATATTCGGTTATACCTTCCTACTCAGCCAAGGAAATGTAATGACTCTAGTAAGTGGATGGCGATGACAGTAAGTTCAGAGGAAGTGGCCAATCTCCTGGATCTTATGTTACATTGTCAGCAAGTGATATCCTTATGAGAGTCTGACAGACACACCAAAGATTGAGAAGAAGGCCTTCAGAATGAATGGAGGCCACAGACACTATGTCTTCCACAAGGCCAAATTTCTAGTAGTCATGGTGGAGTCAAGTCTCTGCGTTCTTGAGAGCAGTATGAAAGCACTAGTGGAGCAAGTATCAGGTTTACCATTTTCAGAAACATGACGGTACATAACAGTGTGGAAGTGAGTGTTGGTGATGTTGAGGATTCTGGCTCTGCTTGGGTTGGAGACTCCTGCTAAACAATGGATAGAGAATAAAGCTGGAGTGAAACAATGGCAAAGTTGCTGAACTAGTGCATGGAGTGTGGCACCTGGAAGGTTAATGTTGAAGGTTAATTTGTACTTGGAAGAAGAAACGTCCAAGTTCTCAGTAGGAACTTTTAACTGGAACTGCAACTGAGGTATGACGTCATTACAAGCTCTGACATTCAACTTAGGAGGTAAATTTAATGATGTATAAATCGTGCTGGGTCCATGTCAATGAGAGACAGAATAACAACAAAAATCCAGAAAGTCGCATTTAAAAATAGTTATAAATTGATTTGCATTTGAGTGAATGAGTGAAGTAAGAATTCTGCCTTCCAGGTGTCTTTTATACAGATAAAGAGCTGAGTTTGTTACCTGTATAAAAGACACCTGTCTTAACACCAAGTACTAAATCCTGTTTTGCAAAGGGGTCAAATACTTATTTTACTCAATTTATAACTTTTTTGAAATGCGTTTTGCTGGATTTTTTGTTGTTATTCTGTCTCTCACTGTCCAATTATAGACTGACCATTTCTTTGTCAGTGGGTAAACATACAAAAGCAGTAAGGGAACCAAATAATTTTTCCCTCACTGTAAGCAATAGAGCACCTGCAATGGTGTGTAACAGAAGTAAGTATATGACCACACAAAGAAGATTACATACCAGAATGCCTGAACACTCAAGGCATGATGTCTAACTGTTACCACTTTGTTTATTTAAACAGGGAATCATCACAATTAAAGGCAGTCGAGTATGGAGTGCCACAAGGATGTGTCTTAGGCCCTCTGCTATTTTCAATATGCATGTTACCCCTTGAGTAATATTATTGGAAAATAGGGGATTAGTTTCTATTGTTATGCTGATGATACTCAACTATATATTTCAACAAGACAAGATTAAACTTCTAAATTTATCAGTATGTTAAAGACATTATTTTTTTTATTAAACCCAAGTAAACAGAATCTATTTGATTTAATATTCATCTAGATGGATGTACTGTTACTTCCTCTACAGTCAAAAACTTTGGTGTTATATTAGAGAGCAACTTGTATTTTGAAAATCATATTTCACACAACAAAAACAGCATTCTTCCATCTTAGAAACACTCCCAAACCACAAAACATGTTACCTGTTTCTGATGCAGAAAAGCTGGTTTATTTATTCATGACCTCAAGATCATACTATTGTAATGCAATGCTAGGTTGCTGATAATGTTTGTAGGTTCAGACACATTTTCTCTGTTTAAATCTAGACTAAAGACAGCCTGTTTGAGTTTAAATGCAGTTTTCAATAAATTGCCTAATCTCAATTTTTTTTTTTTTTTTTTTTTTTTTTTTTTTGTCTCTTGCTCCTGTTTCTCCATTTGGCATTTTAAAGCAGTACTTACAATCTGGTTATGATCCAACTGTGTAAAATGTGAATACTTATAATGTTTCCCCAGGGCTTAAGATTTTGTTCAGGAGTGTATAATCATCCCCGTTTAGAATATTACTTGAGTAAAAGTCTTAAAGTATGTGATATTTGTTGTACCTTAGTACAAAATGTACTTTTTTACATTTAAGATAAAAAAAAAATACAAGTAAATGCATTTTTTTTTCACAACTGTAAGTTTATATAATCCATTTCTGAGAAAAAAAAGTCTGAATTATGAGTTTATATTGCATTTCTGACTTTATTTCTCAATTGTGAGTTTATATCACGCAATTTCGCTAAAACAAGTTGTATTTGTGAGATACAAACTTGCGAGAAAACAGTATTGAAAATTGCATTTGTGAGGACAATTTTTTCTCACAATTGCAAGTTTATACTATCAATTTCTGAGGGGGAAAAAATCTGAATTCTGAGTTTAAATCTCGCAATTCTGACTTTATTTCTTGCAATTGCAAGTTTATATGACCCAATTCAGAGAAAAAAGTCAGAATTGAGTTGTATCATGCAATTCTGGAATTTTTTTTAAAAAAAGTCAAAATTATGAGTTTATAAACGTGTTTGCTCGCAAAAACTTTTGTGACAGAAATAAAGAGGTGAAAGAAATAAAACTAAATTTCAATGCAAATGCACTTTTTTGAGGGAAAGGCAATATTTTTGTCAGCAAACACTTTCTAGATAGAATGCAATATATTTGATAAATAAATATATATTAGATAAAAAGATAACTTTTTTCATACAGTTTTGCAAAAAAAAACAACAACAAAAAAAACTTTTTTCTCACAGTTGCGACTTTACATATCACAAATCTGAGATCCTGACTTCTGACAGTTTTGTAACAAATATGCTTTGGGCAAATGTATGAGAGTAAAAGCATACATTTTAATTAGGAAATGTAGTGATGTAAAATTAAAAGCTGAAAAAAAAAACCTCTAGAATTCAAAGATGAATTGAATAGTAAGGAACATATCTGGTCCTGAATATAGATGTGCAGTCATCAGATTTAATTAAAAACCAAGTCATCAGAAAGTACAATGTAAATTGTCATATCTCTGCCATGCATTAGTGTGATCTACAAAGCTTGCCTTATTACCACTGCAACCTGTTTAATATCTGTGTTGCCATTTAGATTGGAATGCATGCTCACCCTTTAAAAACAAACAAACAATAGACCCAATACACTTTTGAATAGTTGATTTCCATGTATTTTCTTTGTCATTCACCTAAAAAGCACAACCCTCT